>NW_015540935.1:1330987-1332827 GCF_001515605.1 Sinocyclocheilus anshuiensis
GTTCCATAAATGTGCCTTATGTGATTTTGGTGACATTAATAATAACACATAATTTTTTACACACCCCAGAAAACACTTAATAGAGCACACAGCGCCTTCATATTCGAAAGTGTATTGCTCATACATTTACAGCCCACACAGTGGATCAAACAAATTATGCATTCGTCGTTGCTCATTATGGGATTGTGTTAGATTTGGTTTTGTTGTTGGTTTGTAAAGTGTAATGTACTGTTGATTTATATTGCTGAGGAGTTTAATGTTTAACAAGAAGCGTAATGTGATATTTATTTTACTCATCTGAACATGATTGAGTCAACGACCATGTAGTACCAAAAACTGTTAAGTAATTTAACAAAGACTTCTTTGGTATCCGGTAGTATATTATTTGTTTATTAATAGATACAATAATACAAAAATAGATTTCATTAAATAAATTAAATTAACAAACTGACCGCTGGACGTTAGCAATTCGAGATTAAACATTCAAGTATCTGTGAGTAACTAATAGTCCTTTTCGTCACAGGAAGAAAACAAGAACAGGTACAGCATAATTAAATGCATATATGACAATAGTCCAAACTCTGGATGTACAATTAAGTTTACACAGGTAGTCATGAACAGATTGCACTTAACTGAGGCAGTATTGGGAACTCTACATATCACTACAGTGTTTCTATAATGGAGCCGACAGACAGTAGCAGCCCGTTTGTACTTTAGGAGAACAATAACAGCATTTTCTGGCAAGCTTTGAGCTACTGAAACCTGCTGGTATCCGAACAATAAAAACACTCCACTGAAAGTATGCAATAGATACTTCCGGCTTCACTGGAGGAAAAATGGAGGGAAGGAAGAGTCATAAAATAGAAAACAGATAAACATTCCTCATGTCTAGAACTTTTTTTCCTTTTCAGTTTTTTTTAACATTTAGACAATTTCTTGAGCATGCTGATCATAGAAAGCATCAGACACATTCATTTCCAAATAAAAGTTAAATAAATAAATAAATAATAAAATGAAGCTCTGATACAGAGAAAACCTAATAAATAAAAATAAATAAAATATTCCGTGTCAATAATAGAGATTATACAGTATCTAAAGTCTTTCAGGCAGAGGGTAAAGGGGGTTTATTTTTAATTTCTCTCATCTTTTCCACCCTAACCTGCATGTCTTCTCAGATGGTAATGTTAAACTATGTTTACAGTACTTCTACTGTTTTTGGAAATATCACCATTTCACTGGTGCAGCAGGTGATCTGTTCTTCTTTTCACCAACTAAATCATCTTTTACTCTGGCGAACAGACGTTTCTGCTCCTCTTGAACTGATGTAACTGAGGCTTTGTTCTTCAGCACTTCAGCTCTGTCTGTCTCACGAGGCAGATCCCCTTCATCCAGGACTGGGTTTGTTCAGGCGCTCCGTCACCTCATCTCTCTCTCTAACTGATCAAGAGATTCCTGAGTCTGGATTTCTTCTTGGTTGAAGCCGATCGTGAGGCTGTCACGAGGTTTTCTTCAACCACCTTCCTGCAAATGAAAATGACACATTGTTTAGCCTCAAAGCTGGATATTTTATGTTCGTTGAAGCAAAAGCATGCGCTGAATGTGCTTATGTTGATAGAAAAGGATTTACCTGAGAGATGACAGTAGGTAGTCGCTAGTTTTGTCCATGTGATATTGCTGGTCATCAAATTGGGTCACAATCTCCATATCTGGATTTTCCAAACTGCAAAGAAAACGTGAGAATAAGGTTATATACTGAATTCACTAGTTAACAATTTGGGCATTCAAATGTGTCCAATCTAAAATAAAATAAAATAAAATAAAATAAAATAATAAAATAAAA
>NW_015540935.1:1333155-1344826 GCF_001515605.1 Sinocyclocheilus anshuiensis
AAAAGAAAATTTAATTAAAAATGTAAATAAAAATAATAAAAGAAAAGAAAAGAAAAGAAAAGAAAAAGTAAAATAAAATAAAATAAAATTGGTATTCAATCTACTTTATTCAGTGACTTGCTCGTGAAAACCAAGGGCAAACAAATCGAAATGTCTTTCCCACATAAAAAAACATGAATACAAGGGCTAATGCTGTCCTTGAACAAACACAGGAATCTTCAGATAATATTAAACTTGTCCAAAAATAGTTGTCCTTTGATTTGGTGACCTGCATGACTCATAACTACTTTAGTCATTAAGAAGGTTTCTCATTCACTCCCTTATTTGCTTTTTATCTCAGAGAAGAGGATGCATATCAGAGCTTGGTAAACCCCCCATACACACAAGCTGCCCTGATCTCCGCAGGTCACACATGGCTGCCTACGGCATCCGCGACAGACGAAAGGACACGTATCTGTCTGATTTCATCTTCAGGGTGGAGCCGGAAGCTGCAGAGTCTGCGCTCACCTGCTGTGACAGAAACTGGAGCAGGTCCGGTCGGCGGGCTTGGCGCATTCACAGCGGCCCGTGGAGCGCCGGCGACGGGACAGAGGGCTTCCCAGACCGAAAGGTGTGATCTTACTGTAATGAGATGAGAAGGAGAGGGTTAACAGAGAATTATAAGTGGTCAAATGCAAACAGGGTGTTATAAATGCATATGTTTGGGGTCTACAGTTGGTTAAGATGACATATCATGGATCTAGATTTTTTTTAGAATCAGAATTCAGTTAAAACTGGCATCCTTTGAAGATCATTTTCAATTCCCTACATTCACCCTATATCATCTTAGACGCACTCACTTCGGTGTGTTGACCCAGATGATGTCCAAATGGCAGAAATAGATGCACTCGTTGTCTGACCAGCTGCTACAGGAGCAGCGTTTGGTACGGACCCGTTTGAGAGCAGGTGGATTGCTAGATGCTTCAGACTGTTCAGATAGTGGATATCCAATCCCTAGAAAACACAGAAGCTATGATTAAAGCTATTCGCAAAATGTTTATTTGGCAACCTAAAATGAAGCAACATCCAAATTTACTGACTCTGTTGTTTTATATGACCTGTATACATTAGGTCACACCACCAAAAGTTATTTTTACTAATCCAACTGCACAAATTCCCTTTTTAAAATAGTGTGTTTGGTATTAATCTGATGAATACACAAATACTACAGATACAGTACTTGGTCATAACTCCATATAGATATGACACTGAGTAATATCTGCTGAACTTATCTGTAAAGATAATAAGGCATAATGATTTTCTGTGTGTGTTAAGCAGATATCCATCAGTGGGGTCATAAAGTACAAGAGAATATGAAGTCTTATAGGACAATATAATCATTATATGCGGACTGATTGTTAAAAAAATATGAGAAGCAAAATTTCCATTTGGGTTCCGTAAAACCTCATTTGCTGTTAAGCTAAAACAACTGCGTTTTATAATAAATCTAATATGCTATATGAAGTTTCTCTCATAAATAATAATTGTGTCAAGCCACAGAAAACACACATGCTGCGGAAAACGAAGTCAAAGGTAAACGTGTCTTACCTTGCTGCAGCACACACAGTGTAACAGTGATAAAGACAGCGTTCCGCAGTGAGGAAGCCATTCTCGGGAGTTTAACACGCTTGAGTGGTGATGTACAGTTAGTATCTGCAGTCCACCGAGCTCGACAGAGAGACTGACAGGTGCTTGTGTTCAACTCAACCTGCCCGCCTTCATTTATCCTCCCATCGGTGTGACGCAACACTGCCTATCCCACACAGTCCAGACATTCCTGTCTCCTGATTGGCTGCAGGGTTGAATGAGGTGGAGGGAAGAATGAAAGAAAGGTAGGGAGCAGCCGCTGATGTCAGTGACTCGCTCTGGACAAGTCAGAGTCGCAGAAACAGGAAACTTTTTTTCCGCAGGGGAGTCCGTGTGCTGTCACCGTCACAGGAGATAGTTTTTAATGGCATGTTTTGCATGAGTTCAGCGATACATTCCACATTAGTGCAGAAGCCCCCGGAGGAAAAAGCAGACTGATAGAGTGATAGTGCATGTGCAGGATATCCAGTTAAGTTCAGGACCGCAGACTGTGGATATGGCAATGATTTAGCAATGATACAAAGCTGAAAAATATGTCAGTGCAACATTTCGCAGAAACAGCACACATCAAACTAATAAGAAAGATATTCTGTAAGAGATCAGGAGGTACTGTATGAGATACTTAGTGGATCACAGTAAACGGTATATATACACACATTGTATATTATATATTATATGTAAGTACATATTATAAATAAGAAGATATAAGTTTGGGATTGGTAAGATTTGTTAGTAGTCTCTTCTGCTCACCAAGGGTGCATTTATTTGAACAAAATACCATAAAAAAGTAATGTTGTGAAATTTAACATTTCTATTTTTATATATATTTTAAAATATAATAAATGTATTCCTGTGATGCAAAGCTGTATTTTCAGCATCATTACTCCACAGTTTACTAGGCAGTCTGATTCTCACTATTAACTAAATATATTAACTATGACATTTAACCTTAATAAATTCCTCCTAATTTGCTGCTGATATGGTCATGCAGAATAAGGCATTAATATGTGCTTTATTATGTACTAATAAACAGCCAATATAGTAATATGCATGCTAATAAGCAACTCGTTAATAGTGAGAACTGGTCCCTAAACTAAAGTCTTACCAAATCAGATCAAATCTATTTATCTTCTCGATATTGTTTTAACATATTGTATAATGAGATAACATTCACAAGATATGCAAATAAAACAAGAAACCCCCTCAATGGAGAAAATTACAGCTTCATCTGTCTGTCATTAATCATATCAGCACACTCCTGTTAACAAATGTCACTGATTCAAATATGCAAAATATTATAACCTGGAAGAAGGCATTTTATTACACGCTGGAAATGTACACTAGTGTGTTACAGCTGGAAAACAACCTCTCGCCTTAGCTGCTGTTCCAGCTCTATTGCATGCTCTTAATATCTGCATTTTCCCATAGTATGACTAAATAAAATAAATAAATGTGCAGTGATAATGACAGATAGGACCTGATAATTTTTCAAATAGAACAGAACATTATTTATTTATTTATTTTAATTTATTTATTTGTATGCATGCTTATTTATTTATTCATGATAGTTAAAATGCATGGATATGCATTGAAAATAATAAACCAAGCAAAGCATGACACTGCATATTTTTTATGCAATGTCATGGCACCTTCTTAAAGTGTGACTTTTTGGACTAGTTTAATGGTTTGATATGCTTAAAAACATTATGAATAATATTCAGAAAAAAAAATGATTTATGAAATGTATACTTTTTTTTTTCCTTCTATGAACTGGAAAAATATTAAACATTAAAACGCCTCTGCAGGGGGGGCAGGAAATGCCAGAGTGATGTCACAGTCCACCAAACGACGGCACCTCACAGATTGTTTGTCCTGCTGAGGTCAAAAACATAAAACAGTAACTAAAGTAAATGTTTTTAAGGTTTACATCATGGACAGATGATAAAAAAGTTACATGTCAATTTTATCAACTAAGAGCCAATAAGAATGGGATTAATTGTTGAATGTCATTTATAAAACGATTTAACCTGAGACATATCATTGTGCTTTATAATAAGTTAATGATTGCTCAGGTCACCCGTGCTCCACCTCAGACTCGGTCTCTCTGTTTTTCTGTCTCAGTCACAATCTAACAATGTGGCCTTATCCACTTCCTCTTCCACTCAGTGTGGTGGCTCGCTGGAGGAATGTGGCACTGCGCTGACAAACACAAAACAACTGAAAGCGCCTGTGGAATTCCTCCGGAAGCTCTCAGGAATGTGCTGCTCCACTGCACTTTGACACCTTACATGCTCCATTAGACTTTCCTGACCAAAGCTGGTCACTGAGAGAGAGAGAGAGAGAGCGAGAGAGAGAGAGAGAGAGGGAGGAGAGAGAGAGAGAGAGAGAGGGGGAGAATAGCGAGAGAGAGAGAGAGGGGGGGAGAACAACAAAGATGACATGGACAATTTGTTAAACGATGCTACAGGAATAATGATGTCATTGTTGAAGCTTAGCTTCTGAATTGGGATGCATGATATTCCAGTAGACCCATATTAAGACAACGCACATCAGTGACATATTAAAGACATGGTTCAGCCTTGTATGGCAATACAAAATTGTATGAAGATATTTTGATATATTTTTTTTAAGTTAATGAAGCCCAGTGGAGTTATTTTGGACAGCATTGACTTTCATGGAATGGACAAAAAGAGTAAATGTCTTCTTTTGTGTTCCACATAAGAAAGAAAGTCAGGTTTGGAGCAACATGAGGGTGAATAATTTTCATTTCCAGAATTTTTATTTTTGGCTTGAACTGTCTTTTGTGAAAACGAAGAGCAAAGTGTATTAAATGTGCACTTTTAGTGCACTTCAAATCATACAAGTATTATTTTTTTTTTTTTTAGAAACTGTACCTGCAGATAATATAATATTAGTGAAATAAAAGACCACTTAAGTGAACTTCTCATCTGCGCTTCCGCATTTGTCACTTCTCACCGGAGCTTACGCAACGTCCCACGCCATCCGCTGGAACGCCACACTCTCGTGAACGTGCGTACGACAGTTAGCGGAAGCTAAAGATTACTGTTAATAAAGTTTTAAATATGGATATTTTCTTACACAAATTAATTAAATTACATATAAAGATGTACACAAGTCTAACTCAATTTTATTTACTGCATAAGTTTAAATGGTAATACATTTTCATTTAACTGCAATTAACATTAGCACAGTGTTTAAAAACATTACAATACACAATTGAAGGGTTAGTTCACCCAAAAATGAAAATTCAGTCATTAATTACTCACCCTCATGTCGTTTCAAACCCGTAAGACCTTCGTTCATCTTCAGAACACAAATTAAGATATTTTTGATGGAATCTGAGAGCTGTCTGACCCTCCCATAGACAGCAAAACAACTGAAATGTTCCCAAGTCCAGAGACGTAGCAAGGAGATCTGTAAAATAATCCATGTGACATCAGTGGTTCTTCCGCAATTATACGAAGCTACGAGAATACGGAAAAGAAAAAAAAGAAAAAAACGACTTTATTCAGCAATTCGTCTCCTCCATCACCCTGTAGCGCCATTTTGGAGAATATCCGCTGGACGTAAACAACATGCTGTTTTTTTGTCAGCTGCGTCACGCCGGATCTGTTTACTATGTTGTTGTGATTTGATCTGAACGGAAACAGTGTATCCGTGTGACGCAGCTGACACAGAACAGCATACGCTGTTTACATCCAGCGCATATTCTCCAAAATGGCGCTACAGTGACGCGGAGGAGACGAATTGTTGAATAAAGTCGTTTTTTTTTTCTTTCTTTTGCGCACAAAAAGTATTCTCGTAGCTTCGTATAATTGCAGATGAACCACTGATGTCACATGGATTATTTTACAGATCTCCTTGCTACGTTTCTGGACTTGGGAACATTTCAGTTATATTGCTGTCTATGCAGGATCAGACAGCTCTCAGATTCTATCAAAAATATCTTAATTTGTGCTCCAAAGATGAACGAAGGTCTTACGGGTTTGGAACGACATGAGAGTGAGTAATTAATGACAGAATTTTCCTTTTTGATGCACAGTGTTTAAAAACATTACAATACACAATTGAAGGGTTAGTTCACCCAAAAATGAAAATTCAGTCATTAATTACTCACCCTCATGTCGTTTCAAACCCGTAAGACCTTCGTTCATCTTCAGAACACAAATTAAGATATTTTTGATGGAATCTGAGAGCTGTCTGACCCTCCCATAGACAGCAAAACAACTGAAATGTTCCCAAGTCCAGAGACGTAGCAAGGAGATCTGTAAAATAATCCATGTGACATCAGTGGTTCTTCCGCAATTATACGAAGCTACGAGAATACGGAAAAGAAAAAAAAGAAAAAAACGACTTTATTCAGCAATTCGTCTCCTCCATCACCCTGTAGCGCCATTTTGGAGAATATCCGCTGGACGTAAACAACATGCTGTTTTTTTGTCAGCTGCGTCACGCCGGATCTGTTTACTATGTTGTTGTGATTTGATCTGAACGGAAACAGTGTATCCGTGTGACGCAGCTGACACAGAACAGCATACGCTGTTTACATCCAGCGCATATTCTCCAAAATGGCGCTACAGTGACGCGGAGGAGACGAATTGTTGAATAAAGTCGTTTTTTTTTTCTTTCTTTTGCGCACAAAAAGTATTCTCGTAGCTTCGTATAATTGCAGATGAACCACTGATGTCACATGGTATATACCCTTTAAGTATATTCTTTTGAAGTATATTATTTCCGTAAGTACTTTTTTTAATAGTGTACTTCTTTTTCACAAGGGATTCCTCTGCAAATCCCTTTTTATAGAAGTGTAAAAATGACTTTCCCCAATTTCCTAATCTTTTATTTTCTTGAAGAAAACATGAGTGATATTTGCCTGAGCAAAATGTGGTGTTGTGGAGGGTTTCTGAGGTGTTGTATGTGGTTGCTAGAGCGTTGCTAATGCAGTAGGTGGTGGTTTGGGTGTAACAGTGCAGGACGAGCATATTGTAATACTTTTGGTCAAATCACTAACTCTCGATATGTGAGTAATATTGATGCTTATCTGATGATTATACCTCATTCTGCCATTAAACATGACACTGTTCAAGGTGTTTTGGAACACACCTTTACAATTGCAAAATGCATCACAGGTTATCAGCAGCTATAATGTCTTTGATTTTTTTTTACGCCCCCCGTGACAGAGGTGTTTGAGGAATTCCAAACAATGAAAAATGGATTCACTTTCTTGGAATGTTGCAAGCGATGATTCAGTTTTTAGCAGATATCTAAGAAGGGCAATGAAGGTAGCTAGATGATAGGACACACACACACACACACACACACAGACAGACAGACAGACACACACACACAAACACACACACACACACACACACACGTCCAGTTCCGTTTCCTGTGCATTCCTCCTGCGTGAGCTATGGCCTGCATCTCAGTTAAGAACGTAAACAACGTTTGAGGATCTGCGTCTGGAACTCAGGCATATGGGGGCTTTACTGATAAACCCTCACTGTCTTATTAAAACACCTGCATATTCTAAATAAACATCAGTAAACATATGCCAATACTGACACCAGCCAAACCTGTAACAAATAGTTGCTGTGGATTCCGATGGTTCATTTTGGCGCCAGTCGAGTTTCTCTAATAAGACGCTCTGTGTGTCAAAGCGTGGGAATGCACTGAGCGTTGAGTTTATTTATTATTATTTATATATTTTATTTATTTATTTATTATTTTGAATGAATGAATGAGAGAGAGATTTACTTCAATTCTGTAAGATTTTTTTTATATATATCGTTGTTAAGAAAATAATAACGAATGTCCTTAAATTATCCAAGTCCAATTAAAAGTGCTCTCAAATGTGCATGCAATTACTTTAATGACAGAAGAGTTGCACAACCATAAACCTAAATGGTGGAATGTAGGCCAATATATTTACATTATACAGCCTATTTAACACACACACACACACACACACACACACACATCACAGAAAACTTTCTGCATTTTTACAATTTCATAAAAACTTTTTTTACTTTATTTTTATACCAGTTTTACACCAGGACGTCCCCAAGTGGAGGTTTTTGGCGACTATGTCAGGTTTTGCTCACTTTTGGGTACAAATTTGTCCACAAAATATGGTTAAGTAGGTACACACACACACACACTCACTCACTCACTCTCACACGCACGCACGCACGCTCGCTCGCTCGCTCGCTCGCTCGCTCGCTCGCTCGCTCGCTCGCTCGCTCGCTCGCTCGCTCGCTCGCTCGCTCGCTCGCTCGCTCGCTCGCTCGCTCGCTCGCTCGCTCGCTCGCTCGCTCGCTCGCTCGCTCGCTCGCTCGCTCGCTCGCTCGCTCGCTCGCTCGCTCGCTCGCTCGCTCGCTCGCTCGCTCGCTCGCACGCACTCACTCACTCACTCACACACACACACACACGCACGGGCATATATATATTTTCATGTAACTTGTCTATTTTAGCGCGTTTACAGCGACATCTAGTGACAAACTGAGATGCATTCATTACATCAGAATTCACAGTACCTTTTAAAAATGGATTTTATGAATCAGTGAAAACAGTAAAGAAATGTGTTGTTATTAATGAAGTAAAAAGCCTGATGATCTGATATAAATATCGGGAGGCTTTGTCAGTATAGTCATGTCGTCACCCTGAAACCTTTTCCAGCATTTTTTTTAAATATATAAATGAAAACACCGTTAAAAAAAAAAAAAAACTTAATGATAATACTTATGTCCTGCAAACCTGCAAACACAGTTCAGTGTGACTTTATTGTATTCACTTGTTATGCAACAGCTATAACGAAAATTATGATATTGTAATATTTAGAGGTATTATGGGTAACATTTTCAAAAACTAGGTTTTTTAAAACTTAAGAATTATCGAATATCCCTTCCAACAACAACGGAGCCATTCATCAAACATGATATAAGAATAAAATGACTGCCAGTAGGGGGCGATATGGTTCCTAAAATCATACTGTACATAACACCTTCTTCAGGTGGAGTCAAAAATAAAAGTGCACAGTTTTGCTGGTTAGCATGACCTCGTTAGCCTCTGCTGGAAGATAATGATGTTTAACAAGAACAGATGTCCTCTCCTTTAAACACCAAAGCCATTCGCTGACTTTACAGAGGCACTCCTGATCTGAAATGATAGAAAATCACCGTAACATTTGTAATCATGAATGCTACTAGAAACATGAAGATGCTAATCCATACATTGATAATGTATTTGCATATAATCTGAGATACAGTTATGACAGACCACATGAGCATTTTGTGCATAGTTTATTGATTAAAATAAAAATAGCTAAAGCAACAACAGACTCTTGAAACCATCTTTTAATGTAAATTCATGTTACTCTTATATTTCGGATAATACTTTGTCCTGTCTGAAGATTACACACAAGATCTCTGGCTATCTGAATACATCATACCGACACCATACTGACATCTTCCCACATCTAAATAATCAACACAAGAACAACTGAACCATCAACCAGAGCTGTTCATCTTCTGCGTTTGACCACATTCTAGCCTATTTACTGGAAATGCATGAGCGTTTAAAATGCTGGCCAAAAATATTCTACCGACCATCACATAGCCTATAACAAAGAAAAAATATGCTGCAATGCCATAGAATATAGTATAAATGCATATAAAAACATACATTTGTACAGTGGGATTTCTATTCAGATTTACAGTAGGATATAGATATATTTTCTTGATGATGAGTGTAAAACTCCTTAGTTAAATGGTTCCATGCTGTAACATAATACAATGTGAAAATGAGAGTTGGACTTTATTGGCACCTTAATTACATTATTTTATTACATATACGTAATAAAATGTATTCATTTTACACCACATATCACACACACAAATGCGCATGTGTGTTAGGTGTGCGTAAAACGTAGACGGCAGAAAAGAAAATATACATAGATCAGGAACATAATGTATCTACATAACTAGGTTGTAACAGAGCAGAAATTATTCAGCAAAGCTTAGTCCAATGACTTGAATCATGTTCTGAGACATTTTCTCTGGTACCCAAAAATCTGACCCATAAAAGGATAGTTGACCCAAAAATTAAAGCTCTGTCATCATTTACTCACGCTCACGTCCAAAACAGCATGTTAGACAAAATAAATACAGCTCGTGTCCTCTATTTCAAGTCTCCTAAAACCATGCATTGGTCACAAATTGCATTTCTTTCAATATTTTATGCTTCCTGAGCTGCACTTATAATGTTAGCATAATGTTTACACCAAAACTATCATTATTTAGAAATAAAAGGCTATTTTCTACCTTGATTTTAACCCTATGCTTGAAACACTATCTGAAGGGTTGTGTCTCTTAAGACTTCACTGTAAACACCCACTGCTATGATTGGGTAACAACTTTGCATATGAAATAAGTATTACGTGTGAAACTCTTTTGAAAACGTATACTACATTTATACTATCGCAGCTGCTATGGTTAACTAATTGTGAAAAGTGTTGATTGTAGCATTAGATCTACAGCAGAGTCATGTCTGTTGAGCACACGAATGCAATGACCTTACCAATGCAACTTTACTTCTACACTCTGTCACACTTCATGGACTTTTGTGTTTGTTTTCATTTTCATCCCTCGTATTCTTTGACCTAGTTTCTGTCTCCCCTTGATTGTGTCATCATGTTCAGGTGTTTCGTGTCAATTATCCTCATTTCCATATCCCCATATAAGTTGCAGTCTGTTCAGTGTTTGGTTGTCCGGTCTCGTCTATGGAATACGTCTGAATTACCCTGGTGTGTGTGTGTGTGTGTGTGTGTATGTATGTGTGTGTGTGTGTGTGTTTGCTGTTACCCTGCTGTGGATTACCCTTCTGTGAAGTATTAAAGACTGTTTATTGTATCTTCCTCGTTTACGTGCTTTTTTTGTTAATTGTGATTGATCCTGCCGTCTTCCTGCTCCTGCTGGAGCAGAGGAGCCTTTCCCTCGAGGATCATACAAGACTATTCGTGGAAATCGCCAACCTTACCCACTACCTGGACTACTGCCTCTGCACTTTCTGCAAGACCAGCCTGAACGACGAGTGCAGAGCGCGGTTGTCCGGAGATGGTCCTCGGGGGAATTTCGCCACCTTTGTGGAGTGGGTGCTGGTGTCCTGTGGACCGCCTCTGACTGTGGACATCGCGGACAACACCAGCCCCACTCCGGACCCAGAGCCCAGCCCACCATCTCCCCGCTGCGCGGAGCCAAAGCCTGAGCCCACCGCTGACGGAGAGCCAGAGCCCGCCATGAACGACGAGCCATCGCCATTGACAGCGGCAGAGCTGAGGATCGCCGTGGAACCAGAGCCCACAACGTCAGACCAGGTGCGAGAGCCAGCAACAGAGCTCGCCACGGTGGAGAGTGTCTTGAACAGCGAGAGTGCGGAGGGAAGCTCCGCCCACTGCATCATGGCTGAGGGTGAGTAGCGCTCTATGGACTGTTATGGGGACATATATGCAGACATGCCCCCTTTTCTCCCGCCTTCATATGAACTCTCTGCCTGCCCTGAATCATTTGTCTGCCCTGACAAATGATTCAGGGCAGGCAGAGAGTTCATATGAAGGCAGTCATATGGAGTCATATTTGGAGTCAAAACCTAATGATTATATTGGTCTAAATGAGTCTACTCCACCACGCTACTGTTATAAGCATGAGCCGCGTCAGACTGGTCGTGGCGGCGGTGTTGCAACAATATATAGTGATATTCTCAATGTTACTCAGAAGACAGGATACAGGTTTAACTCATTCGAAATACTAATGCTTAATGTTACACTGTCAGATATGCAAAAGAAATCTATCGTATCTCTTGCTCTGGCTATCATTTGTCTGCCCTGAATTATTTGCCTGCCCAGAATTATCTATGTGCCCTGAACAATCCGCCAATCTTAAAACGACCATGGATGTCATTCCCCTGTCAACTGCACTCCCAGTATTGGGAGTCGCGATATGGTGTGTGTGGGCAGCACACACTATCA
>NW_015540935.1:1344968-1352059 GCF_001515605.1 Sinocyclocheilus anshuiensis
ATTACCCTTCTGTGAAGTGTTAAAGACTGTTTATTGTATCTTCCTCATTTACGTGCTTCTTTCCCGCACCACACCGTGACACTCTCATCATAACTAACATAGTGAACACATGAAGTAAACGAGATTCACTGCGCAGTGTAGACAGCGACATTGTTTATGACTGCAGTTTTGGTGAGAGTGCAGAAACGAAGTGATTGACAGCTCTAGTGATTATAAGGAGTATATAACTTACTTTTTTTTCTTGCTTTCTGTGCTTTCTAATTGAATCACAATTTAAATAACAGACATTTTTCATGCAAGAACAGTGTGAAGTTGACCATTCGGTCACCGGCTTGATAATGGTGACCAAGCATCCTCTTTTTCCCACGCATTATCCTTGCCATGGTTTGGCTTTGTTTTCCTACTGTTTTCATATTTGTTGAAGGTAAGGACTGAAAAGTAGTGGCCAATAGCATGCAGGCATTGTACATAATCAACCTATCATGCAATGAGAGAAGGCAGGAGCTAAAGACGGTCAAAGCAATGCAAATATGTGTAAATGTAATCTATGAGAACTGCACACCCTCAGAAAAAAAGGTACAAAAGCTGTCACTGGGACAGTAACCTCTCAAAAGTTACACCTTTGTACCTTATTTACCCCCAAAAGGTGCATTTTATTACCTTAAAGGTATACATTTGTCCCTAAAGTGTACATATTAGTACCTAAATGGGGTACCGCCCCAGTGATAGTTTTTGTACCTTTTCTTTCTGAGACTGTAGAGAGCACATCAACACAAAAACAAAGCCAAAACCCAGACATTTTAGGAAAATGAAGAAATCCCAGCCAGGACAAATCCGTAGAAAAGGCTTAATTCACTAACACATAAACAGCATTTAACACTCTTACATTTTGTGGCATTACTGTTAGGTTCATATCTTTCTGTAAATGCTGTTTGCAAGCCTGTAAAAACTATAATCCTGTTTTATTATTTCTCCTGCCTGTGGGCGGGCCAAAGAATCAAAGATCTAGAAGTTTGCATTGAACTGTGCTGATGTTATCATGTCAATTTCGTCATAAAAACCCGGGCGGAGTGGTTTTGGCAGCTTAATAAATAAAAGCTGTTTTTGGACTCATAATGAGATTTTGACTTCTGAAACTTACAGGAAGTTTTTATGACCTCTTATATGTCAAAATTTGATTTCTTGATTCATGACCCCTTGAAGTCGTTATTCAGTTAAAATCTTTCCTTCCGATGCAGCTCTCAAATATCATTAAAATATCTTCAAATATAGCGCGATGAAATGTCTTACATGTTGGACAACAGGTTCAGAACTTAACTTTTCAAGTAAGGGGCAATATTTGCCTTCTGGAAATGATTTCCATGTGCATATTAACTTTGTAATAACAATTTTTCTAATTACCCAATTAAATGTATCTGTTTTTTTTTTTTTATGCCAAATGTTCGAAGAAATTCAACAGGCATTTGCCTGTTTTGCCTGGCTACACAGGCAAAACAAGCTTAAGAACCATTTATGAATTAGTTTATTGCTGTTTACGCATTAGAAAATCAAGACTCCTAGTACTGCACTCTGTTGTTTATGATCAGAGTATTCGGCAAGAGGGCAAAATTCAGTCAGTGAATGCAAACACTGAACAAAACTCTGGCATTTTCAGCGGTGACTAATCTAAACGCCTCCGATTGGCCATTGCACTCATAAGCTCAACAGAAACGTGTGATTGGTTATGAGGCTCTAAGAAATCGGACGCAATATGAGCAGATCTAAACATAATGCCAAAAACAACACTTTTCATTCATTTACAGCCATAATATATTTAGTTTATTTGTGCAGGGGCAGTTTTTGCCCCCTTATCTTGAATTTGGGGGCATTTGTGTTCATTCGGCTGCATTTTGCCTCAATACCCGGTTCATTTCCGATCATGTTGACCAAAAGCTTATTGTGCAGAAAGAGCAAAACTGAACATTGTGCCTAACATGCAGATTTGTAATGACACACGTGTGCATAAATAATGACAACATTTTCATTTTTGGCCGAACTTTTCCTTCAACACTTAGCATCCATGGATGTTCTTGAAGCTTCTACCGGCTGAGCTTTCTTGGGACTTGGAGAATGCTTTCTGTTGTTTCTTTGAGAGATACTCTTCCAGGTGGTCATGGGAACACTGGGAAGCTCCCTCTTTTTTGATACGAGCTCTGCCTGAACCACTGCCCGGATCTGCTCCTTGTCTTCATCGGAGGAAGCGTCGCTCTTAGAGCTCATCTCCACCGCAGGCTCCGTGAACACTATCAGCTGATTTCTGCGATGAGGAACTTCACCTGCAGGACTCCCATCGGCCCCATTCTTCTTCGTCAGCACGGTGACCGTCATCTGGGCCACGCTGTGGTTGAGAGATGCGCTTCGGAGCAGCATATTGGAGCGTGGCTGCACCATCTGGATGCCGCCGATGGGAATAGTGAGGCTGAGGCTGGGAATCATCACCTGGGGCTGCGAGTGCAGGGGCAGGTGACTTAACACGCGCTGGCCTTCCCTGGGCTGCATGTTCCTGGAGAGACGCCCGTGTGCCGGAGGCCAAGACTGTGTCATGCTGCTCCGTCTCTGAGGACTGTGTGTTTTCTCCTTTGGAAGGAGCCAGAAAGACATTTTTTTAGTGAAATCACCAAGAGGTCTGTTGTATATTGTAGAGTGAGCACTAGTGCAGTCATCTTTATTCTAGGCAAAGGACGTTATTTCTAAACTATGTGGTAAGTCTTGTTTTGCGGCTACAGCTAAAGATAGTCCTGGTTCATCCCAAATCTGTATTTCATACAGTAGATTGTAAACAGATGTGTATGTATTTGAGTTCAGCCGTCATTTCATGGGTTAGTATCTAAGGTTTTGGCTTTAACTGGATGTAGAGACCGGCGGCCTGGCTTCTATTTCTAATAAAGGTGTGACACTAAAATAACACACGGTGTGCTTTTGGAATCAGGATATTTGTTTTGGATGTTTATCTTGGATATATTTGTCTGTCTTGTTTTCAGACTAATTACATTTTGTGCGCTACATCTTTCTATAAGTGGACTTAAACTCAGACAAAGAAAGAAGCATCTACATATTTAGTTATCAAAACTAGAAACCCACAGTTCACTACTGGCACATGGGTGAATGGTTGTTGAAAGAGATGGTAAGGGGTTACATGGTTCAGTCTAAGAAGCTACTGTAAATATATAAATGCTGAACTTATCTTTTCTGTTCATCCCCATAATTCTGTGGAGTGTTTCTTAAAATAATGATCTGATCTTTCTGACATCAAAAAAAGTCTCTTGGATCACACGGTTCAAAACTCTGTTGTTACTGCTAACTAAAACTATTATTAAAATAATTTTTGCTAATTGAAATAAAGTTCTAATGTTAGGTGATGTTAGATGAAAAACATTTTTAAAAAATACAATTAGGAATGCTGCCTTAAATGAAATAAATATGTTCATGTTAAATTACTACAATTACTAAAACTAAAACGGAAATAAAATCAATTAAAGATACTAAAAGAACTAGAGATATTAAAAGGGAAACTGAAAATATAAAAATACAAATTCTAAATAAATAATAACAAAAAATTACTACAATGAATAATACTGGTTATAAATAACACGTATATATAACATATATATATATATATATATACACACACACACACACACACACTTTGGACCAACTAAAAAATACAATTTGTTGTAACTAAATTTATCAGTTTTTCTCACATTACATTTATGGTTTGGTGCAAATTTGTTGTAGCTTTTGGCTTTTAATTGTTATTTAATATTAATTTTTCCCAAAGAAAACAAAATATAAATATAAATACAAAGTAAAAGTATAATTTATTATAAGGACAATATATCAATATATATTATTTAGACTTCAGCCAAAATGTTACTTAAATGTAGGTCAATAAAATACATTTTTTAAGAATAATTTATAATATGCTACAATATAAAAAGTAGAATTTTCAATTTCAGTAAGACAATTTAAAAAGACCTTAATGCTTATTGTAATGCCTTCTTAAAATATGCATCACATTTCCTGCTAAAATGTGATGTACGAAAATAATAATAACAATAATAATAATAATCAAACCATTTGTGTTTTGCACATCAACACTCTGTTGCCAAGCAAAAATACTATTTAAACAAAACTGTTTATTTATTTATTTTCTATGGGGAGTGTCATTTGCTTTTAAACAAACTGAACAAAACAGGTTTAAACTGGAAACCACCATTTCAGATTAGACCAATATAAGAATAAACGTTAAATAAATGATACGGTCGTTTCACTTTTATATGTGCTGGTTTAAAGAGATACATTTCTCATTCAGTCTTTTATCAGTGTTTCATTATGGTTACTTCACTTGGCACAGAAACCATAAACATGCCAGAAAAAAATAATAATAATCCGGTCCCACTTTATATTAAGTGGCCTTAACTACTATGTACTTACATTTAAATTAATCATTTGGTACAATGCACTTATTGTGTACATAAATGTTTTTACATTGTACTTATATTTTAAAAATACCTGCATGTAATTACATCTGTATTTAATTTCTGTAATTACATTTATAATTACACTGTTGACCCATCCCTTACACCTTAAACCACCCTTAAACCTACCCATACCACCAAACCTGTCCCTATCCTTACCCGTATCCCACCTCAATAGCAGCAAAAGTGTTTTGCAATAAAATATGAACACAATAAGTACATTGTACTTATTTTCTGATGTAGGTACATAGTAGTTAAGGCCACTTAATATAAAGTGGGACTAAAAATCCTATACCATTCAGTCAGACACTCACCGGTTTGGTCTTGAGGTCTGGTCTGTTGGGAGAGGCTTTTGTTGAGTCTCTGGATCTTTCAGCTTGGTACTGAATAGTCACACTGGCCCCGACGCTCAATGCAAGTGGACAACTGGGAGACGAAGGTTGTATGGGGGACAGGGCTCTAATGGGGGACACACGTCTCTCTGGGAACGATGAGGCTGGGCGGTTTGAAGGAGACAAAGAGGACAGACAGGACGATGGAGAGAGACAGCGTAGAGGGGACAAGTCTCGTCCAGGAGACTGTGGTAAAGCGGGGGACATTTGCAGGCCAGGAGACAGGCTGCGGATGGGGGACGAGCACTTCCCTACAGCGGGTTCAAGGTGCGCAAGGGTTACGATAGACTTGGTGGTCTTAGGAGAGGCAGCTTCTCCATAGTGGCTCGGTTTCCGGGGGCTCATGCTGACAGGCGCTTTGGGATGCTGTTCCCAGCCTGGGTTTGACAGGCCTGAGACGTCACAGGAGCCAGGAGTATTTCTGGAGAGAGACGGTGTCTTAGATGACGAGGAGGAGCACGAAGCTTGCTCATCACCTTCATCATTATCATCGGGCTCGTACACATCTGTCTCCTCTGCATCTGAGAACTGATGCTCCTCTATCAGCTCCGTCTCGAGGAGATGCTTATCACCGTCACCTACAGCACAAGACATTCATTAGGCACAAATAATTACACAAAAAAAGAATCAATAAAAATCAAGCCCCCTGACCATATGATAAAAAATCCATATGCCACAGTAATCCATTGCATCCAGAAATACTGCTATATGCAATTATTTGCAATTAATATGATTAATTATATTACGTATCATATATTTTTTTTAAGTAAAACTGAGAGTAAAGTTTTAATGCTTTCAATTAACAGAACTATGAAAAGAAGTTAATACTAAGTAACTGACAATTCAGACAGAATGTGTCTCAAATCATGTACATTATATATAATGTACCCATTATCGTTTAATGTATCCTTGTGGTATAATATTAATTTTAATTGTATATATATCAAATTAATCAGTAACACTTTACAACAAGGTTCATTAGTTAACTACTTTTAGCATGAACACTACTTCTACAGCATTTATTAATCTTAGCTAATGTTAATTTCAACATTTACTAACGCATTATTAAAATCTAAAGTTGTGCTTCTTAACATTAGTTAATGCACTGTTCTTGAGAATTTCTTGAGTATCGAATCCGCATACTACAATTATTTCTGAAGGATCATGTGACATTTGAAAACATTCAGAAAACAGTTACTTTAAAGGGGTCATATGATGCGATTTCAAGTTTTCCTTTCTCTTTGGAGTGTTACAAGCTGTTCGTGAATAGATAAGATCCCTAAAGTTGCAAAGATTAAAGTCTCAAAACCAAAGAGATATTATTTATCAAAGTTAAGACCCCCTAAAACGGCTCGTTCTAACACGCCCCCACATATCTAGGTCACTATGTGGGAATATTGGGAATATGCACCCAAATGTGCACGCAAAGAAAGAAGGCGTGGTTTCAGTAACCGCAGTTAGTGTTGAAGCAGCCATGTCAGGGAGACGCTGTGTGTTTCTAGGCGAAAGCAAAAGCACTTTATTTGGCCTTCCGAAAGTAGATGCATTTAGGAATCTTTAAGATTACTTACAACAGAACAGCAATGCATTTTATGGACGAAAGCATGTCAACATATTCTGTTACACCAAATACACAAAATAATGAACTTTAAAAAAGCATCATATGACCCCTTTAAATTGTAGTTATATTTTCAGAATATTACTGTTTTTTACTGTATTTTTAATCAAATAAATGTGGCTTTGGTGAGCTTAACTATAAATGGTAACACTGGTACAATAAGGTTCCATTAGTTAATCTTAGTTAATGTATTAACTAACACGAAAAAACAATGAACAATACATTTATTACAGTATTTATTAATCTTTGTTAATGTTAGTTAATTAAAATACAGTTGTTCATTATTAGTTCATGTTAATTCATAGTGCATTAACTAATGTTACCAAGCACAGCTTTTGATTTTAATAATGCATTAGCAAATGTTGAAATTAACATTAGTTTAATACATGCTGTAGAAGTATTGTTCATAGTTCATGTTAACTAAAGTAGTTAACTAATGTTAACAAATAAACCTTATTGTAAAGTGTTACCCTATAAATACACACACACACACACACTCACACACACACACACACACACACACACACACACACACACAATTTGAACAGTCAATAGCAAATACTT
>NW_015540935.1:1352122-1379797 GCF_001515605.1 Sinocyclocheilus anshuiensis
ATGATATTTAAAACAAATTACAATTTGAAGCCTTTTCCCAATCAAAAGTTCCTCAAAATGCTTTTCTTTCTCACCTCCTTCATCTGTTTCAAGCTCACACTGGACTGGTCCTGGAGCAGTTCCCTCTGGACACCTCTTCCCATGAGCCTTTGACTTCATATGTTTAGTTAGGTTCCCTAAGGAAAGCAGTTTCAACATGGGAACACAAAAGAAAATAAGAAGTGTATTTATATCATGTGCATCCCTGTGAGATTACAGGTGTAGACTTCACCATGTGCATATAAAAAACAACTGATCGATCTAGTGATTATAACATCTGTAATACAATAAAACCCCTATCTTTCTTGTGTTTACAACATTTCTGACTAAAACAGAAAGGTAGAGCGCATATTGTTGTGTTTGTCCTTTTCGTAAATTAGTTTACAAAAAATTAAGAATTGAGAAGAAACACATTGAATTAAATGTGAAATTTTGAAGCAAAAAGAGTGAAACAGTATTTTCTTGTAAAACATACTTCAATAATCTTTATTTACAACTTAAATAATTTTTACAGTGTACTGCTAATCCAGGGCAGTGGTGGACAGGAAGTATTTTTACTTCGTTACAATAGGGGAGACTGGGGGCAATTGTAACATTTTTTACTTTTTACGACTACTTAATGACGTCATCACGCTGGATCTGGGTCAGCGCCGGCGCCGCCACACGCTCGCGTCATGGTACTGTCATGAACGCGCGTCCACAAGTGACGCAGTAGTCGTTATTTTTGTTTTCTTTGCGCAAAAAAGTATTCTCGTAGCTTCGTAACTTTACAGTTCAACCACTGATGTCATCATCTTGGTACTTTTCTGGACCTTGAACGTAGTAGTTACCTTGCTGTCTATTGGAGGGTCAGAGAGCCCTCAGATTTCATCAAAAATATCTTAAATTGAGTTCCGAAGATGAACGAAGTTCTTATGGGTTTCGAACGACACGAGGGTGAGTAATTAATGACAGAATTTTCACTTTTGGGTGAACTAACCCTTTAAGTAAATTTTTTTTCAAGTATTTGTACTTTGAGTATTTTTATTTTGAGAAACATTTACTTTTACTTCACTACATTCCAAAGCGAAAATATCATACTTTTTACTCCACTACATTTCTTAAAAACATGTCGTTCCTTGTTATTTTGGAGAAATCGTCACCCGCTCCGAGACACGACAGTGGTGTCCGATTCTTTTCAATAAACCTGTTTAATCGGTTTGCAAATCGCACTGAACAATTCATTCATGAATTGGATTGAGCGCATTGCAGCTGTTCTCCAGTCGACAACTCACTGATTCAAATGATTCAGTCAGAGTGAGTCTCCAGTTAACAAATTACTGAATTCACAAGAACGGGAGCATGCGTGACTGATGGGGTGAAAAGTAAGTTACTAATGTTGAATTTTAGGATTTATATCTGTAAATGAAAATCATATATAGGTAGTCTTTTAGTTGTGCACTAACATACATAGAAGGGCTTTTAGAAGATTGTATTGACTTTTAATCTAATTAATAATTATAATAAAATATTATTAATGTCTATTAATAATATTACTGAAATTTAATACGGGCAGGTATGGACTAAAATTCACAGATCTCCATTCCTCAGCTGTGCAGCTTTCAGTACCTTTGGTTTTGAAGGCGAAGTTGCAGTGCTGGCAGACGTATGGCCGAGCGTCCGTGTGCAGCCGTATGTGTTTGCGCAGCATGCTGGGTTTCTTACAGCGTATTCCACACTCTTCACATACATATCTGCCCCTCCCGCGGCCGCGGACATACACATACTCCTCACTCGACCTGTAGCTGGAAAACACAACATAACAGCTGAAAGAACACACTGTGTGAACCTTCCCTGACCGATAACAGATGAACTACTAAAGGGTAGAATTACAGATAACCCAGAAATGTATTTCTTTTGTGGAAGGGAATAGAAATCATGGAGAATGGCAGGAGTAGTTATCATAATGGGGACTGGGGCTGTTAAACTTTAACAATGACAAAACAAGCATCACAGAAGTGTCAGAAACTCAGTAGTAATGTACCGAAAGGAAAAATCTTGGCCAAAGCTAAAAATTCTGGACACACTGGGCTGAAATCAAAACACAAATTTTGAATTACAGATATTGTTTAGAACAACTAACTGAACAAGTTGTATTAATTAAGATGTCAGATGTCATCGTCTCTTGCATGTCTTCTTGTGAGATCAATGTATAATCATTGATGACAAACTTGACGCATTGCATTGAGATTCGAGACATATGGCGGAGGGGAAATTTCTTTCCTCAAACAAAGCTATCTTATGGCTTCGCAAAGATTTGGAATATATCATACAAGCTACATGGACTACTTTTGTCATTTTTGGAGCTTGACAGTTCTCAAAACAGCACTCTGAAACCCTTCTAAACCATTCTGAGAAAGAACACTTTAGCATACTTCTTAAAAGAGTACTTATTATATATATGGGTTTTTTCGGGGCCGATACAATACCGATATTAGGGAGTAAAAAATATCCATATCGGCCGATATTCTTTTGTATATTATAGTACAGTACCAGTCAAAAGTTTGGACACTTTCCCATTTGAGGGTCCAAACATTTGACTGGTATTATATATAGAATACATTATATACATTTCCCTTGGAACTTAAATCAAAAATCCACTTCGCAGGGCACTTACGGCTGCCTGAACAAGAGACCTCCTTACTGAAGTGAAAGTGTTGACTGGTGTCACTACCTTGCGAACGCGCCGGCGGATCTCCACCAAATTCGGGGGATCCCTTCAGCTCGAAGAGCCCTCTTGAACGCCGCCCCCCGGGATCGCTTGATCGGTCGGTGCTGGACTGCGAATTTAACCACCCGTAACTCCCGAACCCTGGGGGCTATCAACGCGGGGGTGGTCTCATTCGAAAGCGGGCCTCTAGACGTACACTCGATTCGCGTTCTAGAGTATTCCTCGAGCTGAAGGGATCCCCCGAATTTGGTGCGGATTCTCCGCGCCGTTACGGAGATATGGCCGTTCAAAGTGGCCGTTCCATAGACTTAAGCTTTAAAGCCTTTCATCCAGATCACCAGTAGCAAACAATGGAGCACTCTCTGCTGGACAAACTAAGCAATTAAACGATTTCAAGCATTGTATCTGCGTTATATGTACTGTAAAAAAATGTTCATATCGGCGGCATATCGGCGGCATATTCGCCGATACCGATACTTATATCGGCCGATAATATAGGCAAAACGATATATCGGTCGGGCTCTACTTATTATACAAATAATATACTTAAGTGTGAACTAAATGTAATATTTTCAGACACTTTATTGCATGTTAATTGTAATTGTATTATAATTGTATTATAGTCTAATTGTATAAAAATTCAATTAGCTAGCCTAAAGTGGGACTTCTTTATATGTAACTTCATAACTACTTCTACTGTCTTTAAAATATGGTTAAAGTGTACTACTGAATGTACTGACAAGCATTTATGGAAACTAAAATGTCATTTCTAATGAAACTTGTGTGTCATGTATTTAAATATATTTGTAATGGAGAATTTGCAATTAAGTGCATTATACAGTTTTTTTTTTTTTTACTTTAAATGTAATATCAACACACTACAGTTAAAGCTATACTCAAGTACATGTGCTTTAGTATGTTAGTCTACACAAAATAAGTGTACTTTAAAGGCTGACAAAAGATTATTAAAACATTCTTTTAAAATGTACTTTAAAATAAAGCTTTTAATTTGACATTATTATAAAGGGCGCTTTTTAAAAATGTACTTAAGTGTGTTAAGAAACAGTCATGAAAGTGCACTTAAGTGCCTTTTCATTCGTTAAAATTGTTACCTGCAAGTAGAGTTTTTTATGTTTTTTTTTTTTTTTAAATGTACTTTTGTAAGATCTGAAGTACAATACAAGTGCACATTCAATAATTAATCACACTTATTTTTGTATTTCAAGTGATTACATGTGGGTTTGGTGATTAAATAATTGTAAAAAATGAACTTAAGTGTGTTAAAAAACAGTCATGGAAGTGCACTTAAGTGCTTTTTCATTCATTAAAATTGTTACCTGCAAGTATAGTTTTTTTCTGTTTTGTTTTTTAACTGTACTTTTGTAAGATCTGAAGTACAATACAAGTGCACATTCAATAATTAAGCACACTTATTTTTTGTATTTCAAGTGATTACATGTGGGTTTGGAGATTAAATTATGACAGATGCTGAATTCATAACCACATATTAGTATACTACTCTTACCATTTGTACCATATCTTTCTCTGGCAGGAATAGTAAGAGTAGTATGCTAGTATGCAGTTCCGAATTCAGCAAATATTTTCAACGTTTTGCGTGAACTAACCCTTTAACTGGCTGAAATGAGTGCAACAAAAAGGTGAATCATATCAGCAATACTAGTAATATTTATTCAATGTTAAACAAACAGAATGGAACAGAAAACAACACTTGTAGGTTGACATTGAAACTGGAAGTTCTCAACATCACCTCTAGGTTAATTAAAATAGTAGCGGAGCATAGCCTCTGGGCTGGAATACGTACATAAAGAGGCCTATACATTGATCTCACAAATCTGTGTGGGAGATCTGATCTCCAATCTATAGCACCTGCACGCTATGCTTTTAAAGCTACTCTTAAACAGCTTGATATGCTTGGCACAGTCCCTCTTTCAGACACCACGCGTGCATATATATCCATATACACCCCCTCCGCCTACTCACAGACACACACGGGTAGTCTGGCTGGGTATCCACCCTGTTTGTGTCCAGAAAGTCCCAAAACGGGGCCTCCACTTGACCTCAAACAGAGCGCCATTTATAATGTCAAGAACTAGGTCCCCCCTCCCTTTACCACCACCCCGGCTCAAACATGGGGTTCTTGAAATGCCGCTCTGTGCCCAGAGTACAGGCATCTGTGCCAGTCCAAACAGCTGAGAGGGGGGGAACCCTGGACCCGACCCGATGCTCATAACCAACAACATGAGTACAAATCAAGAACTGTGTGTCAGCTTTCTTAAAAATAACAGCCATAATAGAGTTCAATTTTGAGCGGTTTAGTGTTTTAGTTTTAGGCCATGCAGCTATTTAATTTGTGGTTGTATACAATATTTTCCCAAAGTAACAGACTACTGTTCTTCACACAGTAAAATGAAATTAATGTGATCCAACAACAAATGTCATTCCAAACATACACTACCTTTCAAAAGTTTGGGATCAGTACGAATTTAATGCTTTTTAAAGTCTCTTATGCTCATCAAGGCTGCATTTATTTGATCAAAAATACAGTAAAACAGTAATATTGTGAAGTATTATTTCAATTCTATTTTAATATGTTCAAATGTAATTTATTGCTGTGATCAAAGCTGAATTTTCACCATCATTACTCCAGTCTTCAGTGTCACATGATCCTTCAGAAATCATTCTGATATGCTGATTTATTATCAGTGTTGAAAACAGGTGTGCTACTTTTTTTTTTTCCAGGAATCTTCAATGAAAAGTTTAAAATATCAGCATTTATTCAAAATAGAAATCTTTTGTAAGAATATACACCACTGTTAAAAAAAATTTAGGGTCAGCACTTTTTTTTTTTTTTTGTAAATTGATAAAAAGTGATAGTAAAAACTTCTAAAAGCCACTCTCTCATGAACACGCGTTCGACAGTTAGCGGAAACTAGAGATTATGGTTTATAAAGTTTTAAATATGGATATTTTTCTTACACAAACACATTGATTTGCTTCAGGAGGCCTTTATTAACCCCCCTGAGCCCGTGGAGCACTTTTTTATGATGGATTGGCGGAGTTTATTGGGCTTCTATTGGATTATTGAATATCACCCATTCACTGCCGTTATAAAGCTTGGAAGAGCCAGGACATTTTTTAATATAACTCCGATTGTATTCGTCTGAAAGAAGAAAGTCATATACACCTAGGATAGCTTGAGGGTGAGTAAATCATGGGGTAATTTTCATTTCTGGGTGAAATATCCTTTTAAGAGTTGATAAATTGTGCAGAAACCACGTAATTAACCTCCACCTGAAACGCTGACTAAATTCATTTTCTAAACTTTCACGCAAAATCACTCCCCTCATACATAATTTTAAACCTCAGAGCTTCCATTTTAAGATTCACAAACCACCTTCAGTCTTTTCATTCTGAAGGGACAGAAATGTGTCCTAAATTTGGTTTTAACAGATTTAAAAATTATCATTATATGTGAATATTTTATTTTTAAAACCAGAAGCATAACATCATATCCTGTTCCTGTTCTATCTATCATATCCTGTTCCTATATTCTAATATAATATAAATATATTTTTAAATTCTAATATTTTTAAAGTATAATATAACCATGGCTTTATACTAACCACAATGTTCTGTGCAGTGAATTATTGACATTTTACTTTTGTACTTCAAACAGGAATGGTACTGTTTGGTTGCCTCTTAGAATCTGGATACTGAAGCAAATCCAGTTGAAAACCACTGCCGTAAATCTCTTAGATATTGGTTTTTCATTCATATAAAAACACCTCAAAATGTGAGTTTACTGCATCTTGGCCATCTCCATATGCCTTCAGCTTAATGAGCAAAATCATTGATGCAGTATGGTGTAAATGGGACTCTGTGGGGTTCCACAGGAAGTGACCGCCAGGCTAGGTAGTTTCCTGGCTCGGGCTGTGTAACAGACGGTCCGTGTTGGCTCTGACAACCAACCGATCTCCTGCAGCGGGGCAAGAACAACACTGCTCAAAATACTGACAAACTGGTGACAGAAAGCCACCATACTTACAGCATGAGCAGGGTGTACAGTGCAGTAACTACGACAGAAGTAAAAGACTCTAGCTTTCAGATGGATGATGAGAAGAGAAACACCACAGCTGCTGCATCTATGTCATTATTAAAAGCCAGATTTGAATTAAAATTGATACCTGCTTGCAAGGTATCAAAAATAAATGTTAGTTGTTTTTTTTGTTTTTTTCTCTCTCTAAATGAAATGGTGTATCTATGGAAGTGTGTTTACGCCACTGTATAAAAAATGTAAAAAACGCCACTGTGTAAAAAAAGGGAAATTGCAACATTTTATCTCATAATTCTGACTTTTTACTTGCAGTTGTGAGTTTACATCTCCCAAGTCTGACTTTATTTCTCAGAACTGTGACTTTTTTTTCTCACAATTGCGAGTTTGTATTTTGCAATTTCTTCTTTTTTCTCACAATTGTGAGTTTATATCTTGCAGTTCTGACTTTATAACTCACAATTTGCAGGGAAATGGGCTTCCATATATATCAGAGTTGGCCTTGTTGTTTTCATGATGAATCGCAAATTAGTATGCAAATATTTCAGTGACATTATCACTTGGTTTCATTATGTATGGCCGAATAAGCCTAACTTTAGTATTACATTTTGCAAGTACAATGTTTACAAAAAGCAAAAACAGACAGCACATAGATAGCATACATGAGGATTATGTATCTACAAAAAGTTTGAATCAAGGTTTGCTGAATTGCTTACAGAAAATTGTGAAAAAAGCAACAAAATATGTATTCATATACAATGCTGCATTGCAAACACTGTAGCTAAGATATATTGAAATCATCTACGGCCACATCCACACGAAGCCAGAGCTTTTCCTATCCGATCGAAAAAAAAATTCTGTAAACATGGCATCGTCTCAAGAAATATCTGCGTACACACGAAACCATTGAAACCGACTCAAAACGATGTAGTATACATGCCAGACCAGTATGTGGCGCTGTAATTCTGCCACAGAGATACACTAAAAACAGAGAAGAAGACTTGGAGCATGCACATAAACCTTGCATTTTTGCTTTAGTAATTTTTGATTGTGCTTTAGTAAAGTTAATAAGCTAGGTAGCTTCCGCAGCATGAACACAAGCATGTAGTCCGCCATTGTTGTTGTTGTTGCTGTTACGTGACGTAGCGGTGTCTGACTAGGGTCGAGATGTGGGGTGATGACATTATCATTTCACAAAATATACGGATTGGCTGTACACATGAAGACGCAAGGGTGTCGTTTTCAGATTTATCCACTCTGGGACCCTGTTTCAAAAAATAGCGGTTTCAGGCTCCCAAAACGCCGGATCCATCTGGACGAAACGTAGATACGATACAACATTTTTACGTATACAGCTAAACGCGGCTCTGTGTGGACGGGCTCTACATCATCACACTTTAACACTACATTTGTACAAGCGTTATATATTAGTATGACTTACCCTCCTTCACAAATCTGAACCCGTGAGCTGTATTTGGAGGTAGATAGTTGATCCTCCTTCTCCTCTGTTGTTTTCTTTTCTACCTCTTTCAACTCAGCTTGCTGGGTTTCTTTCGGTTCTGTGCACTGAGTGGCATGTACCTACACTCGAGAGAGACACGGGCAAGTTCACCAACCCTATTCCGGGTGCCCAGGGAGACAGAGATGGGGGGAAGTCTCATTCAACATTTTCCAGATAGCATTAGAACTGATTTACTTTTACGTTGTCATGTCAAGTGTAAGTTAAAACAAAACAAATACAAAAGACAAAAAGACTGGAATGTGGACTGATTAGATTAAAATACCTTTTAAATTACTAAAACACTCATATATATTTTAAAATACTGAGCTAAACAAACATAAGCCCCCAAGTTAATAAAATTAATGTCATCTAGCATATCAGTCATTCTCCCTGTTAGAAAATCAAGTTTAAAATGGTCAAGCTGTTTTGAGAACATGGTAGCTGGTTAAACAACTAATGACCAGCTTTGAGCAGCTAGGAACTAGCAACCATGTTCCAAAACGCAGCTGTAATTGTAAGAATTATCATGCATTGACTAGATAAATTCAAGAGTTGTTACATTTACCTCAGTTGTGTTAGGCTTTTGGGAGTCAGGTGTTTCTTGCTTCCTGTCAAGAGAGGGTGACATGTCCGCCATGGTGTAGATAAGTGCTGCATGTCTCTGCCTGCAGTGCAACAGGGCTAGCATATCCTTGCTTGTCAGGCCAGGAGGGTATGGGTTGCAGGTACTTGTACACCATGAGGAATAGACTGAGTTTTGTTGTTCACTCTGTATGGATGGATTGGGCTTTATGTAGTTTAGATAGCACCAGCTAAAATTAACGTTAGTGTTAAGAGTCGGAAATGATGGTTCTTTGTGTTCTATAGGGAAGATGACACTTTGCTCATCAAGTCTTTCTTCCTTCTTGCATTCGATCAAAACTTTATCATTTCCACTTTCATTTTCCTGACTGTCCATCTCCTCTTTCACTCGTTTTTGTTGTTGCTCACTTTCTGGGCTGAGCTCCTCACTGCTTCTGGGGGACAGCACACTTACTGATTTAGGTCCATCAGATATTGGTTGTTGGTCCATGATTTCAAACTTTGAGGCCACTGCAACTGAACTGACTCCAGAGCAGCAAGGATCCTGAGGACTTGAGGCAAATGTTTGTGAAACTGTAGTATAAATGGAGCCTGCATAATGTGGAAGATGTGAATTAAGTCGGACTGGAATTCTCTGGGCTGGTAAAGGTCTCAGTAGTTCTGGGTTTGAAGTAACATCAAAACCAATATTCTGATGGTGATAATGAGTGAGGTATGGTTGATTGACCCTTGTATCAGAATTCACCAATTCATTCTCCACTGGAATTTCAAGCTTGAGTCCTGTCGACATTGAAGAATAATGAGCTCTGGCAGCACCTGATGCACAAAGCAGACTTCCCAATGTTGAGGGCTGGTCAGTATGAAACTGCTGGGTATTTTCTGCTAAAACATGCTGTGATTGCATGATCTGCTTCTCACCAAATGAGTGAATAGTATTGCTTAACATCACACGATGGGTGGTGTTTAGGCTGTAGGAGGTGCCTGGGCTATAGCTGGGTGATGTGTTAGTCCTTTTAGTTGGAGAACTGGTGTTGAAGACTTTAGAAGATTGGTCTTCCTCCTCAGGTTCCCTCACTGCACTATGCCTCATTAGAAGGCATTTCCGCCGTTCTCTCCATCCTGCAGGGGTTCGATCTGGAGACAAACTACTGTAGTCAAATGACTTGCTGCGAGTTTCCGTAATAAGGTTAGCATGTTGAGGAACATAGGGTGCCTGCTCAGATGCTGAGCGCCTCATTTCTCGGTGAGAATTTGTAGGAATTGTTAAAGTATGAGTGGCTCTTGATCTCCTAGTTGGTGTCGTATCTGCATTACCTTTGCACGCCTCTTCAAATGATGTTGATCGACTGGAGGTATGAGTCACACAACTGTCTTGACTTGGGCTGTGAGGCAGGGACATTGATTCAAAGCTTGAGTCCCCTGATGACTGGGCAGCTTCTGCGAGACGAAGACGTTTCTTTTTAGGCGGTAACTTCTCAATTGGAAGTTGGGCCAAAGTTGGACTTCTTTGGGGCCACTGGAACTCACTGACCTTTTCAATTTCCTTCATTTTAGGAACAGTTGGAGGGGGTGATACTGCTATGGTGTTGGTGTTTGAATCTTCAGTGACCAAGATTTCTGGCACTTGGACATTGTGTTGGCGTACAAGTTTACGGAAGGAAGGTTTAGTTGCCTGCTGCTTTGATTGTGAGTAAGGAGAACAGTGAGAGACATCATGAGAGTGTGAGACCTCATCTGGTCCAGAGGTTTTTAAAGCACTATCATGTTTCTCAAATGAGCTAGTATGCTGTATGACAGATATTCCTTTCAAAGCACCTTCTGTACCATGTTCTTGACCCAATTCAATGGTCCCTTTAATAGGCTGTTCACAAGATGGTGTAGATCCTTTCAGTGGTATATAAGAAACAGAGGGTAAAGAAGGATCTTCAAGTTCAATACTTTCTTCTTTCCTTCTTTTTCTAAATGCAAAAGCACCAGGACGATTTGTGTGTGTTCTTGTGGGCTCTTCCACTTGACAGACTTGACTTTCGGTTTGTTGAGAAATGTGAACCGTGCAGCAGTGTTGTTTATGTGTTTGATATCTCTCCCAGTCATTAAAAACTATACCACATGCATCACACTCAAATGACTCTTGTTTCTGGCTGGGATCTGGCACTGAGGGATGAAATGGTGATCTGGAATAGGATTGTTCCTCCATGGTCATTTCAGCACCTATGGGCAATTCAATGGCAGGCTGTCGTCTTAGCATACCATGACGCCGATTCTGAACTGGCTGCTGGTCATCAAAGGATTGGCTAAGGCGAAGGCTACGAGACGTTTCAGACACATCACTAACACCTGCATCTGAGGGCATAGAGTGACTTCTTAGAAGAGGAGCAGTGGTGGTTGGGTCAGCTTGCTGGATACTAAGAGAATGGTGCTGAAATTTCTCACAAGGTACACCAAGAGTAATAGAACCACTGCTCTTTGCACTCAAATCTAATTCTTTTGGACTGTGAAGAAAGGACTCTTTAGAAGAGGTTGGCTTCACTTCTGTGCTGATTTTCCTAGAAAGTGAGAACCTTCTGGGTTTGACACTGTCAATCTTACTGGTGTCTACCACAGCCTCATTAATGGTGATGAGTTTAGTTATGTGGTCAATAACTTGCTTTTTAGGCACAGTGAATGGAATTCTTTTCCCTTCTTGCCCAGCAGGATTGTCATACTGTTCACGAGCAGTCCTTTGTAAATGGCCAAGGCGACCAAACTTTCCAAGGATGACCTCTGCATAGCTTTTGGCACTTGTGTTTGGTGGACTATCTTGAGAGACTTCCGTGCTCTCAGATCGAGAGAAATAGCCAGACTCTGTGCTACCTTTGCTATTTAGACCAAACGACGAGGATGCTTCATCAGATGATCCTATAGGTGTTCGTCTTCCTCTGCTAAGTCTCATTGCAAGTCTCTTTTTAACTGCATGGGAGTCTTCTATACCTTGTAACTGTCCCTCAGAACACTTTTCTAAGACATCTGACTTTTGAGTGGACATTCTTTGTTCTTCTAAAAAGGAAGATGGTTGGCTTTCTTCATCTGATTCTGTAAGTGGCTCCTCTGAACAACTTATACCTGGTCCCTCTGTTTCCGCAGTCAGACCAGCTTTCACCCTATGAGTGTGGGACTTTCTGTGTTTGTAAAGATTACTTTTAGTCTTGAAGGAGAACCCACATGGTGCACAGGGGTAAGGTCTCTCTCCAGTGTGGGATCGAATATGTTTCTGAAGCACGCTGGGCTTAGCACAAGCACGTCCACAGTATGAGCACACATATTTTCCGGGCTTTTGAGGTTTACGCTCACGTTTTTGTCTAGGTGTACCTTCCAGGGTCTCATCCGTGGAACAGGATGGTATAGCTGATACTTCTGAGGATGAACCACCAGATGGCATTTCACTAGGCTCCCTCATGTTAGAAACAAGACATCCAGAACTTCCAGATGCCCTCGGAGACATTTCCTGTTCAACAGTGTCTGTCTCCTGAGCAGTTTTCCTCTGTAATCTGATACGCTTTCTCTCAATATTAAGATGTTTTTGCTGTTGTGCATGTTGCTGCTGCTTGACAACCTTGTTCTGTTCATGATACTGCGGGACTGAATGTGGCTGGGGGCTGTCCACTGAAGTCTCATTCTGCTTTTCTAAACCTCCAGATTGCTCTCCTGTGGTCAACTGGCTATGCAAGGCCTCCATAAAATGGGATGAAAGCTTGAGGTACTGTTTATTCCAGACTGTATGAATGACCAATTAATTTATGACCATTCAGAGCATCGCATAATACTTTGTTCCATATAACATATGCATGGATTGTACATATCTGTCCCAACTGGAGCATTCTGTATACATTATTGCTTAATGTGAGAAGAACGTCTTCAAAAGGAATTATATGAAATACAACTACAATTTTTTTTCTTTTTTTCAGTTTTTCAGTTATAGGAAATTCTGCCTCTTCTGTTTCTTGTTCATTCTTGTCCTTGAAAATCCATGGCAACTATGTTTTTTCCACGAATGCTCTCAAGTCCCAGTATTCTGCAGGTGCTTTATGATGATCCACTTCAGAGATTTGAATTCTGGGAAATATCAGAAGACAACAAAATTAGTCACTGTCAATTCTATATTACAACTAAAACTTATAAAATACATTACACAACACACTTTATATTCGTGTGTGTAGCAATGCTCAAAACCTTCAGGCCACACAAAGCACTCACACAGATACATATGTGAACATTAGAAAGATGTCACCTGTCAGTTATAACAACAGATAGCAGTTATCAGCATGAGTTTGTACTTGGTATTTCCAACAATGCAGAAAGACGGGTATTGTTACAGGTTGCTTGGTACTAAAGTACCAACACTTTTGACATCATTGAATCACTAAATGAACTACATCTAATACAACTGTAGCTAACCTTCTTCCTGTTCAGTTGTAACAGTTGTTCACTTTGACTGTTAAAAGAAAACTGGTTAAAACAAACTGTCTAACTGGACTAAAAAGAACATAACAAGGCATTAGGGCTTCTATAAATATCTGTGTATGTGCAAATAAAAAGAGAGAAAAAAGAGGTCTAAGTAGAATGTATTGAAACAAACAGTGAAGACTATGGGCTTTTTGGTATTCTTAAATAAAATCACAATTTAAGAGAGCATTGATGCTTGTGAAAATAAATTCTGACACTGCTTTCCCTAGAACACAATAAGGAATTAGGCATCCCACTCACTGACCAGCTGGTATTGGCACCCACGCTTTGCTTTAGGGGGCGGTTAGGTGTGGAACCACAGGAGATCCTGCTGGTACATATCAAAATCACTGCCAACTATACATTCCAGCAGAATTATTGTGTGAATCCAACTAGTGTTCACAGACTTCCAATTATAGTGAAAACAGAACATATTGATGAGTTTATTAGTAAAGTATGCTGCATTGCGCATACATATTAGTGTAGTGTAGAGAATCTGACAGGTGACAATTACATTCAGTTAACCAAAATAATTGATTCAAGGAAAATTAACAAATACTCATTGAAACTCTAAACAGATCTGTGTGTTTTAACAAAACAATGCACTGTGGTTTGAAGAACTCAAATCAAAAAGGTTGAAACAATAAGATCTGAACCTCGGTTTTAACCTAAAAAAAGATAAAACTGCCTGGCTTTATTCACATGTCATTCTTTGTCTCACGGTTTGTTGGGTTTGATGAGGATATGTAGGTCGGACGGATAGTGTAGGAGGCCTAAAACATGGTGGTTGTCTGGACTTGGATGTGAGTCAAGCAAGTATTCATCTCTCTAGAACCACCTGTTCTGTCCTCCCACTCAAAAACACTGGCGACCTTGAATCTCAGACTGCAGTGGCACATCATAATGACTCATTTTAGATCGAATACAGTTCTATAACCGTTCCACAATTCTGTATTCAAACTACACACATTGTTTCTACAGAGAGGCCCGATCTGTCTTCTCTGAACTGCTTTTCCAAACATGTTCTTGATTAGGAGTCAGGATTAGAATTCAACTCGAAACACACAAAGCCGTCTTTTGAGGTAAACCCATAAAGTCTCTGCAGGTAATCAACTCAACCCATGATGATATCCTACATCACAGACAAAACGAACATTTAAAGGGATTGTGCCAGCAACAGGGAAGAACCAAAGGCACTGATTTGTACTGACTTTACGAGAACATGAAAACATTCAATATGTGGCAAAGAGAATCATCAAGCTGCACTGTACATGATCACTGGGCACCTGTGAGCATTCGAAAATATTTCATAACGAGGTCAGTGACGAGTCTTACCAAACCACAGCGTAACCCTGCCAGGCTCAGATGGTTCGAATCTGGGAATAAGACTTTGTCCACTCTGTCAAAACCACAAACACACAAAACATAAGCTTTACACTGTACTTAACCAAATCCAAAATATGTTGTTTAAATACATTTAAGATAGCTCGCCAATTTTCCCTCTCGCTCACTAATGGGCACCCAGTAGTGGTTCCTATGGCAACGGCCCTAAACCATGCAATGGCAGATGGAAGCAAAGCTGGAGGGCTAAATTTATCTCCCAGCATCCTCCCTGACTACTTTTTTTTTTTTAGCATACTTGCAATAAGGTTTTATTCTAGTAATGCCCATCCAGTCAATTCCCAGTGGAACATGGACAAAATTAAGTCTCTTCTACCTTATTTTCTTATTGAATATTTTGCTTTGCTCGGAAACACATTGCATCACATGAGTAAAAAGGACGGCAATTCAGTGTAATGAGCTGTAATGCAATGAAAGCATCCTTGCCAGAAGAAGATCGGGTCTGCTGAATACGCGTATAAATTGGAATGAAAAAAAAAGAGCTGAAACGGAAAAAGAGTTCAACTAACTGCACCCTCTGACTTAACAGTTGGGTTGTTAAATGTCGGTATACAAAAATACAATGATTAAAAGAAAAGTCTTTCCAATGAACAATCAGATATTTGTTCAATGTTCTGCCAGTGAAGCATGACATCCAGTTGGGATCCATAATGATGTTTTTGTCCAGCAACATCAAGAAGTCATTTCTTTATAATATGTTTATATTGTTTAGTAAAATATCTACATGTTCTATATAAGAAACATCTAGGTTACTTGTGTAACCCTCGTTCCCTGAAGGAGGGAACGGAGACGTTATGTCAGTCGTGACTGACGAATTGGGATCTCGCCCGAGAGCCCAATCACCTTCGAGTGTTAACTAAACAAGCCAATGACAGTTGGCGTGCATGTTTTGCCACGCGCACCCCGCCCCGCAGCGCACATCAGTTTTTCGCTGAGGAGCCGAGACTACGCGCCCCGGCCGTACAACGGTGGTACAGCAACTGTGGCGACGGAACGTAACGTCTCCGTTCCCTCCTTCAGGGAACGAGGGTTACACAAGTAACCTAGACGTTCCCTTTCAGTCAGTCACGTTCGACGTTACGTCAGTCGTGACTGACGAATTGGGATCCGTATGGAAAACGCCACTATTGCTGACCCCCTCCAGTGCCCTGCGGAAGCCGGCAAGTCCTTTTAGATATTTGCTCTTTTAGGAAAAAAGGAAACACTCTTTTAGAGAGAGCGCTGAAGCGCCCAGGGGAGGTCGCGGCGAGACCGCAGAATGGCAGCTGCAGCACGCTGAAGATGAGCAGCACTGAATGGCAACCCCCGCTGACGCGCCGTAACACCAACGCTAGGCTGTTTCTTTGCAGACACTCGCGGAGAATCGTCCTAGTAGAAGGCTCGGCTCCGAAGCGAAAAGCTGATGTGCGTTTGCACGCGCTCTCCTTTTATACCCGCGCTGCGGGGCGGGGTGCGCGTGGCGAAACACGCACGCCAACTGTCATTGGCTTGTTTAGTTAACACTCGAAGGGGATTGGGCTCTCGGGCGAGATCCCAGTTCGTCAGTCACGACTGACGTAACGTCGAACGTGACTGACTGAAAGGGAACAATAGCTTTTTTTTATTTTTCAGTCATTTAGATCATCGGTGATCATGTTAATACTGCATGAACAATGCTGTGTGATAATTTACACAAAATGTGTGCTTAATTGTATCGATGTATTCTTAATTGTAGGATGCAAATGAATGTGCACTTGTAATGTCCTTCAACTTAAGAGCATATTTTTAAAAAACTGCCACTTAAGTGTACTTAAATAGTTTTTCTTGACTCTTTTTTAAACTTAGAAAAAGTACACGTTGTAATACTGTCAGTTTCAGCTTTACTTTCAAGTACCTTTTTAATCATTTTTTGTAGTGCTTCAAACTACACTTATTTTGAGCATACTAAAGCACATGTACTTGATTATAAACTCTGGTGTGTTATTCAGTATTACATTTAAAGTTAATATATTTGAAAGGCAGTGAATTGCAGCTTCATCATTACAAATGTGTAAGTGTCAATAGAAGTGACATTACAGGATATTTTAGTTTACTATAAATGTCAGTACACATTGGAAAAGGTTGTACACTTCAACCATATGTCAAAGACAAGAGAATTAATTACGAAATTGCATATGAAGCTGTACTTAAGTCCTACTGAAGTGGGTCAAAAACCTTTCTAGTTATTTTTGAAATAACGTTTTGGGTTTTCCTTTTCCAATGTGGAGAGTCTGAGGGAAAAGACTTCAAGCAGACTTTCCCATTCAGCTTTCTGCTGTGCCCATCAGTCCTGAATCTGCACAAGATGGAAAGAATCAGGCCGTGGAAAAAAGGGGATCCAGTTAGAGAGTGGCTCTGGAGAACGTCCACATGTTACTGCCCAAACTTGCTGAAACGCCTCCGCTCCAGCTGAAATAAGACCAGGAATTCTGACATCACCACCGTTTTCTACTTATTTCCATTCACACAGTTTGAATGAAGCTGAAGCCCAGTGTGCAATACTGAAGGAAATTGGCTGGTCGGTGAGAAAGCAAACTTGAAACATTCTTGCTGAGAAGACCAGTTTAGACCACAATGAGTTTCAAAGGTGGTTTAGGGTGCTTTAGTACTTGTCTGGCTGTTTTTATGTCTTGGAATGCCCAATTTGATGTTGATTTGAATTGACAGGTTTGAGTCAAGGTAACAGCTACAATATTTCATACTGGGAATTTGTTTCAATGAATGGGAAAAGGAAGTGAGAAATTAAATTATGTAAATGGACAACACTTTCCTGTTTTAATATGGTTAAGAAAATCAATGACCACATGAAGGTAAAAATGCCCCCTAATAATATCAGGAAAAGCAGAAAACAATAGTTTAAGGTCTTCTCCTATTTAACTTTTACTCTTTTTTTTATTCCTTCCTTCCAACCTGGCTGGGGTACATTTGCCAAAAGCATTGTTAGCCAACTATGGTCGCAAGTTCAGTTGTTACCAACATAGTTCAATGATTCTGTGTTTCCCGAAACCATAGTTCAAATGAACGTTCACAGCATCGCAAACTTACATGGTAGGAACTACAGCTCTCGACCTGTGGTTGGAAACATAGTTTCTTGTTAGTAAGACTTTTGGATTTAAATAGATTGTGCTCTTGGGAACAATAAGCAAGCAAACATGCATTACATTGCATTTCTTTCATTCTATTTGAATGTGTTTCAATCTATATATTTTAGTGTGTCAACAATCAGCAGTGTTTTTAAAGAGTGTGCATGTGCATAAATGCATAAGGGAACCTGAAGTATGATGTAAAAGAGAATCCACAACGAATCAATCATAAAATAATGCAAAACGACAGGGGAAAAAAAATAGTGAAGCTAGTCATCAGGTGCAGAGTTCGTTATAGCAGTATCTCAGACATCTAGAATCAGTTAATTAGCATTAGTTACGATTTCACCACTTGCGTGTGATTGTGTAACATCATTCCTATATTGTTGAACCAATGTGGTTCAAACTATGGAGGTGCCACTATGTTACTATGGTTTTGGGAAACAATCATGACTAGTTGGTTAGTTTCTCCAATGATGCATTGTACTATGGTAGTTAAGCAGTGAGTTACATTACAGTACATACATTGTACAGGAAATTACCCTGGGTCAGTTAGGGCTGTCACAACAATGCTTATATAAAACAGAGGCAGCAAATGAGCCCTTCTGCCTCTGAGGCAGTGATAAAACCGACAGTATCTGTCTCCTGCAGCCAGGGCCAGAGCAGACAAAACTGTCTGGGTATTTACTTTGCTGAAATCTAAGACATACAGAACAGGAACAAGGAATCAGTCAGTAAATGATGATTGGTGTGGTACAACTATGACAAGGGATGGCCTTCTAACAACTATAATCTTCTATGTGGACAAGCAAATCTAGATATTTTAAAGCCAAAGTATCAAACTGTTGGAAAGTATAAAACATCCACATCACATGATTCTATGATGTAGAACTGCCTGAGTGTGTGAATTATGGTGATTATTTTTAACACTGCTGTTTAGGGTACAAGCTTTGGAAAATATTCAGGGTGATGCAGGTGGACACCTGACAGTCTCCTGGACCATAGACAACAATATTGGCAGTAAGTATTTAGTAAAGACATGGTTCTATGTAACTGTCCTGAGAAACACTTACCTTTTTCAATGACATGGTGCTGGTTCTTTTGCTTGAGCTGAAACTAAAGTAGGGGAACTACAAACCTCTCTGAATGATGATGTAACTGCACTGATGATTATGTTAATACACAACCTGTTCATAAACAAACATAGCACATAGCATACAAACATAGCATGGTCTTAATTTACTCCATATTTAAACTTTTTAGTGTGTTCATGCCATCACAAAGCTACTTTTCATAGCTCAGCTAGAGCCACTGTGTAACACAACAAACACAAGAATAGGATGTCTGTCAACTGGACATATGTTGCGTCACTACATCAGGCATTTCCAGTTTAGACAGCTCCAGTTTTGTTTGTCATTTGGTGCAACCATACCAGCAGCAGCACACTGTCAGTGGAAAGGGGACATGGGGTACCTCAGGGATCTGTCCAGGGCCCTTTTGTTTTTACACATTAGATTACAGCAACAATACTTGCTTTCACAGATTAAACTCTGTAAATTACTGTAGAATTTTGGATTCTGGTAAATACACCATATGTGCTGTTCACACAGGTTTTGAAATACTATTCACACATCAGCAACAAAATACCAGTAAACACTGTGATGTGAGAACGTTTTTATGACTTACAAGTGATAGAGCCATTCACACATAACACATTTTTTACCTTTAAAAATGCAAGATGCTGGACTACAGTCTCTTTAAATAATAAGGCAGGGTCTCTGCGCCAAAGGAGAAAACTATGGGTTCAATGTCACCTGCAAAACAGCGAGAGACAGTCAGTCACACAGTCTAAACCAGAGGCTAAATATACACCTTAACATAATAAATCTGCTATTAACATACTGAACTGTCTTTTTATAAACCACCAAAAAAGGCAAAAGTTTGGACACACCTGCTCATTCTTAATTACTAACATTTTCATCTACCATGTAGAATAGTAAAGTCAAAACTATGAATTAACACAAAGACATCTGTGCAGCACAGGACTGCATGAATTATTAAGAAACATGCATGAAAGAGAAAATGAAGTGCAGGACATGCTTCCACAATCCCGAATTCAGTTGTCTTTCACAGATTTATGTGGCAGAACAGTCAGATACACATAAAATTGTCAAAATACCTGTCTTACGTAGTACTCATGTAAACACAGTTGGTAATGACTTAAGTTAACTTAAGACGTGTGTATCAATATATTGGATCAATGCATTAAGTCTTAAAGTGACAGTAGCCTAATACACCTGCTGCTATATTAGGGCTGCAACAAGCAATTATTTTGATAATTGATTAATCTAACGATTAGTAGAATGATTAATTAAATAATTGTCTATTATTTAACTGATTAATCAGTTGGCCTTGATCAGTTATTCATGCAATTTGTTAAAATACTGAGTTATACATATTCTATACAGTACATTTTCATATACATATAGAGCTGCTTTATAGTAAATTGAATTGAATGAATTCTAACTGAAAGCGATATTGACGCTGTTATTTTTATGTTTAATACTGTAAAGCTGCTTGCTTTAAAGCAGTTTATTGCATAACGTGTAAATAAACATGACATGCCGTTACTGGAGTGCAGATTGCAGAGCATTTTTTTGTTTGTAGTTTTATAAATCACTGTACTGGTACGGTTTGGTTTGCAGTTCTCGTAAGTGTGTCTTCTTTTATTGGACTGCAGCCGGGAGAGCTGAATTACAGTCTTGTGCTACAGCGCCACACTGGTCAAAAATCATTATCGCAGGTCCTTACATTAGGTCATATGAGATCAAACTACTATTTGACAACAAACATTTGACTTTTTTTTTTTTTTATTGTGGACGTTGTTGATAGTGTCGACTAATAATTTCAGCCCTACTATCTATGCCATTAATCTTAATAAAAAAGAATGAAAATCGCTCACTGCTCGACTGAATAACATTTGTAGCTTTAATAAGAAACTGTGTTTATTTAATTCATACAATGGAGACTATACAGTGCTTTACGTTTACATTTTATTATTCAGTTACTTACTTGAATGCTACTGTAAAATAGAATATTTACTGAAAAACTTAAAGCACTGTTTACTTAATTTGAATCTTTCTTATATTGTATTTGTTGTGTTGTTTGTAATTCTTTCACTTTTAGAAAAAAAAAACGGTAAAAAAACTATCACTGGGGCGCAGTACCTTTTCAAAACATTCTAATATGTACCATTAGGTACTAATATGTACACTGAGAGACTAATATGCACCTTTAAAATACTAATACGCACCCTTTATGGGTAAATAAGGTACAAAGGTATACCTTTTCAAAAGGTACTGCCCCAGTGACAGCTTTCGAACCTATTTCTTTTCTGAGTGTTAAATTATCATGTATGCTTGACAGTTGAAAATTAGCATCATTCTCTTGTCCAAGACAATCAAGAACACAAATTCAGGAAAATGTGTCAGACTTTTTTACTGGTAATGTATGTCACAGCAGTGTAGGATTTTAAAGCATATGTGTGTTTGTTTAAGAGTGTGAGAGGGTACGTGTGTGCCATGTATTCACAATAAATGAGGGTCTTTCATTTCCCTATGAGCATCCAGAGGGGCACCTGAGAGGGGTTAAAAAAACTACCACGTCTAGGGTGGGGACCAGTCACACTCCTTGTCCATAAACCCACAGACATACACTAAAACATGGAAATATGTACACACACGCACACACAAACAGCCTTAAACCTGAGGCAATGATGGACTTCCCAGCATGTAACAAGAAAACCATAGTCTGGACCACTACTTCAAATAAAACTGCGCTCTGAAAAAAAGTCAAGTACAGAAGCACACGCAGGGAACCCTTCACTTCAAACACTTATCTGTAGCCACAACATACCTTGTGGTGAGGCTTTTCTGGAAGATGTGTTATTAACTGTAAAAACAACACTGTTTACACAGTATCTAACACTGCCAATATTTGTCAAATAGTAATAAAGTCTGTCTCGGAAAAGGTGGGCTCAGCATATTATTGTCACTGCTGTTAAAATGCTGTGACAGCACAGGATCACACGTTTGGAACATGGCAGATTAAACCAAGATGGATCAAACCATCTGCATCCAACTAGAGAGGGCTGAAGAAAATTCGTCACATATGAGTCACCTTACTTCCAGTAAAGAGTCTCACTGAGCACCCTAACAGTCTCATTCCTGACTTACCACTCCATATTACTGTTTCTTGTGTTGCTTACTGGAAAAGCCCTGATTATTTTACCAAAAGATGCTCAGCATCTTTATAGTGTATTAAGTTATAGCACCAAAGCTGACATGTAGGATGGAAATCACAAAAAAATTTTTGAAAAAGTAATAAAACACTTATAAATGGTAGTTCACTGAGGAGACTGAGAGGTTTTGAAACAGAGAATAAGGGAAAAAATACAGAAGAGGAAAAAGGGCAGTCACTTATTCCATTCAAAATGAGTGGGTGATGTTTTATAATTGATTTTAAAGATAAAAAGAAAATATTTACACATTTTGAGAAAAATCTAAAGAAAATCCATCTTCCACGCATAGCATACATACAAGCATACATCAATCATACAATACAATACAATAACAGTTTCATACTATAGAGTACGATTTCCAAGACAAAGTGCAGCTCTATTCACCAAACTTTCCTAATCTAGCTCTATCTTCTAGTACACAAATATAGACATCATGGACATGTGCGGATCACCTACAAGTGTTGTCTTTAAAGCAACTGTTGCATAACTGCTTGAAGTGAAATGAAAGCAATTTATGTGATGCGATTCATAAAAACATAAAAGTAAAATAACATTGGGGTCTATAGGCAGCTGCTAATGCACTAGTTAACCACCACATGGTAGTCGTTAGAAATTGTCTGAACGTGCTCTACAGGCTCAACCTGAAATTTGACACTACAGTCACTGAAGCTGCTTGATGCACAAACCAGGCTCCCTTGAATACGTACAAATTGCTTCTTCGATGTTTTGCAACACATTCAAAGTGAAAAAGCATGTTCAGTTTTATCCAAAACAGATCAATGTGAATCTGCCAACGTTTTATTACGCTGGCTGTTGTCCGGAAATGAGATGTCTGGTGAGTGGTGCTAAAAGGTTAATGCTCTATTGTACCACCTACACTGAAACATAAATCTAACCAACAATGTTAACAAAAGCAAACATGAAATAAAAATGCATTTGCCGAAGCAACCATGACATTTTAGCTTGATTCCAGAAGTCTTTGACTTCTTCTATTGCAAGTGCAATGCTGTACCAGGTGCACTAACGAGCAAGTTTACCGCACCAGAAAAGCCGTACACACAGAGCTGGTTATGTGATGCAAATGTTAAAATGTATTAGAACATGAGAATAAGTCTTTAGTAATCAAGAATCTGCCCATAATCATAATTTGCATGAAAAGTTGTTGGTGTTTTACTGTCACTAGTGTTTATTTAGCCAGAAACTGCAGTGAATTGTAAGCATAGGAACATTTTTGGAGTTTTCCAAAAATGAAGGTAAAGGAATGTTTTTACAATGAGCCTTCTTTGAGAGCAAAGAAAATAGTGAGGGAGTAGAGGGTTTTATTATGAAAGGGACTACGTTTCGCCCCATGAGAGCAGCCCAGGCAAACAGATCAGTTCTGATAGCAAGGTGACATCATGCGGAGAGGGACCGGACATATGTTCTCTCATTTCACCCACACTGAATCAAGAGACAGGCTATGGCACACATCCAAATCCCTGCTGCCCTGAAATCTATAGCATTCATAGTATGAGAGATAGATAGATTAGGGTGGGTGATGGGGCTTTGATATGTGCAGATAAGTACAGTCATGAATACTATAATTGTTTGAACCTTTTTTGTTTTAGAAATAGCACACTATTGTTAATCCAACAGGCATGACCAATATGCTTATCATTTACTTATTTTTAAGTATTTAAGCAACCATAAGTCAATGAAGAAGATGATTTCTGTTAATAAAATAACACAACAGGAAAAGTGGGAGTGCACATTCTTTTTGCATTTCCTTCTGCCTAACTGGCTGTCCTGTCCACAGCAGAGAGAAAGTCAGAGGAAAAGGGAAGATAAATATACTGTGAAAGCTTTACGATTACATATTGCCAGGTCAAGCCCCCTGTACACTTGTCAGCGTTGCTCCAGGTTCCAAACAGGATGTGCTTCAGCACCATGGACAGGGGCAAAGCAGGCAGGCCAAGGACACAACATGCACATTAAACCACTCATCCCTGATCACAACAACAAGACAAGGAGCACCAGACATCCCACTTCAGTTTGGACAAAGACGAGGGCATTTTGAATGAGGACCTCAGATCCTCTTGATTCATCTTTCTTTACTCTTAGACAAACTTCTCCTACCACAACAATGCAAAAATAAGACAGATGAAAGAACTAATCCAGCAGCAGTAGCTAGTCCTCAAAGTGGTCTGGACTAATATTCTGCATTAAATGCATGTTAAGGCAAAGGCAGGAAGGTGAAGAGATACCCTGATAAGCCAACAGTGAGATATAGAAATTAAACACTTTGTAGATAAACTTCTAATCTAGTCTAGCAGATACATTTCTTCTTGAGGTATAATAGAACAGAATATTGTTAACCTGTAAAACTTGAAAAGTGCACTACCATCTTGTCCCAAACTGTGATCTATGCTTGTGGTTCTCCTCAGAGTTCATATTTTGGTGACGTAATGCCACGTAGAGTGTAGCAGAAGCCCGATGTGAAACCAATTTCAATGTTGGCTCAACAAATATCGCATCAAGGGCTCCAAAGAGTGGCTCCAAGATTCGCCTCTCTGCCGCCCCCACCACTTCTGGAGTGCCCATGTGATGGTACCACAGGTTGATCGGCAGGGCCGTGGACGTCATTCTGAGGGGCAGTGGCCGAAATCACTGGCGGTGGGGCAGTTATTGCTCAGCCTTATATATGTATATGTATACTTAAGTCGCTGGGGTATATTTGTAGCAATAGCCAAAAATACATTGCATATGTCAGAATTATTGATTTTTCTTTTATGCCAAGAATCATTAGGATATTAAGTAAAGATCATGTTCCATGAAGATATTTTGTAAATTACCTACTGTAAATATATTAAAACTTAATTTTTGATTAGTAATATGCATTTCTAAGAACTTCATTTGGACAATTTTAAAGGCGATTTTCTCAATATTTAGATTTTTTAGCACCCTCAGATTCCAGATTTTCAAATAGTTGTATCTCGGCCAAATATTGTGCTATCCTAACAAACCATACATCAGTGGAAAGCTTATTTATTACAAATACTATAAGATATACAAATCTCAATTTTGAAAAATTGACACTTATGACTGGTTTTGTGGTCCAGGGTCACATTTTTGTCTTTGACATTTTGTATTTTAAGGGGATTTTTCGGTACTAAATGTTTACTAAATATTTACTCTAAATGATGCCCCATGGTGTAACCACTACATGGCTGTATAGCCCTATATTTAAATAAATAAACAGGGCTGTATATTCCCTAGTTGCTGGGAACATTGTTTTTACACATAATTACTTACTTGTATTAGATTATGTATTTGGATATATACAGTATTTAGACTATTAAAGACTACTTTTTGTAAAAGTTGACATTTAAAGGTTGATTTGAAGTGTCATTTTTTGCATTATTATTGCGGTCAAATGTGAACACAGGGAACACATTTTGTTACTCATACTAGCTACATATAATAACTTGATCAGTCACACAAAAGTAATCAAAATAAATATTGACTCGACCAGGGTGACATTCAAAAATATATTACTGAGTGTTTATGTACCATATCAACAGAGACGTGATCTGTCTGGGAATCTTTGACGCCACTACCATGTGCGTCTGGGTCTCATTCCGTACTGAAATGTTTGGAGCACACTCGCAATATATCCGCTCAAGCGAGTGAACATCAAAATAAAAGACCTCCATTACCATAACACAAATGAAACCCAAGATCCAAAAATTAAATACCACACAAAAAAATATCAAAAATAAACAATAAATAAATAATTTAAGGACCATAAAAAGTTAAAAAAAAAATAATAAAGTAGACAATATAAAACAAAATCCTTAGCACTCCCACCAAATCATGAGTGCAAATTTCACACCAAATGTACAAGCACAAATGATTTCAATGAAGCTCTCTAAACTGCACATATAATATCTTATTTACATCGTGTCTAGGTGTGGAGTTTAGCATTGAGTGAATTCTGACTGTCTCATGCTGAATGCGTGAGAGTTGGCAGCCCTGTACCTCCTGTACCTGAGACTCAAGGTTCCAGAAAACTTGTCAAAATAAAAGTTCAGTTTAACTTGAAGAAATTATAACAGAAATACATTACTATTGTACAGTAGAATGTACTTAACTGTACTTCCTCTAATAATAATAATAATAATAACATTTAAACACAGAAACATAAAAGGACTTCGCTACAACCCGCCAGTTCAGACTAAACTGAAAAAAATTATAAATATATTAAAACAGAATATAACAGAAATATTTTACTATCACACAATAGAATGTATTTCTCAAAGTAAAGTAAATTCTTCAAAATAATTTCTGTTACATTAAAAAATATCAACTGAATTGTTAATTTTATCAATTGATTTGATTATTAATAGTAAAATTGTATTGGACATTACAATAGTTTTAAATTCTATGTTCTCTTGACAGTAAAATAAGCCACAATAAACCTATCTAAAGGAACCACAAGAATCTTAAAAAATACAGTGATACAGATTTTTTTAGTCATTCTGCCAAGCATGAATATCAAATGTGTTTATTAACTTGCAAACTTCAAATTGCAAGACATGAGAAAACGTGGTGGCTATTATGAGGGGCTTTCAAATTATAAAAAAATTAACTTTTTTTTAGTTTTTTAAACATGTCTGTCAAATGTAAGGGCTTAATTGCAGGGTACAATGTTTTAAGAATGATGACCTTGATTACTCTTTCAGTTACCTATCAGAACTACAGTTTCCTTGTGCTATCCTAACAAACCATACATCAGTGGAAAGCTTATTTATTACAAATACTATAAGATATACAAATCTCAATTTTGAAAAATTGACACTTATGACTGGTTTTGTGGTCCAGGGTCACATTTTTGTCTTTGACATTTTGTATTTTAAGGGGATTTTTCGGTACTAAATGTTTACTAAATATTTACTCTAAATGATGCCCCATGGTGTAACCACTACATGGCTGTATAGCCCTATATTTAAATAAATAAACAGGGCTGTATATTCCCTAGTTGCTGGGAACATTGTTTTTACACATAATTACTTACTTGTATTAGATTATGTATTTGGATATATACAGTATTTAGACTATTAAAGACTACTTTTTGTAAAAGTTGATATTTAAAGGTTGATTTGAGTGTCAGTTTTTGCATTATTATTGCAGTCAGATATTCAATTCAATTCAATTCATGTTTATTTGTATAGCGCCTTTTACAATACAAATCGTTGCAAAGTAGCTGTACAATATATGTTTCTACAATGTATTTAGTAGTAGCTTATCAGTGGTGACTATGTCAGTAAATGTACATATGGCAGACATGTACGGAAAAATAAATTAAAGACGTAATCAAACAGACGATGAACACTATTAACATCAATTATTATATGATGCAATCAAACCAAACAAAATTTGGTAGTTCTGTATGTTGTTTCAGGGTTGGCATCATCTGAGGTCCTCTGAGGGGTTGGCATCATCTCTTCT
>NW_015540935.1:1381104-1391798 GCF_001515605.1 Sinocyclocheilus anshuiensis
TATATTAGTATATTAGTTCAATCATATTTGTGACCCTGGACCACAAAAGCAGTCTTAAGTCGCTGGGGTATATTTGTAGCAATAGCCAAAAATACATTGCATATGTCAGAATTATTGATTTTTCTTTTATGCCAAGAATCATTAGGATATTAAGTAAAGATCATGTTCCATGAAGATATTTTGTAAATTACCTACTGTAAATATATTAAAACTTAATTTTTGATTAGTAATATGCATTTCTAAGAACTTCATTTGGACAATTTTAAAGGCGATTTTCTCAATATTTAGATTTTTTAGCACCCTCAGATTCCAGATTTTCAAATAGTTGTATCTCGGCCAAATATTGTGCTATCCTAACAAACCATACATCAGTGGAAAGCTTATTTATTACAAATACTATAAGATATACAAATCTCAATTTTGAAAAATTGACACTTATGACTGGTTTTGTGGTCCAGGGTCACATTTTTGTCTTTGACATTTTGTATTTTAAGGGGATTTTTCGGTACTAAATGTTTACTAAATATTTACTCTAAATGATGCCCCATGGTGTAACCACTACATGGCTGTATAGCCCTATATTTAAATAAATAAACAGGGCTGTATATTCCCTAGTTGCTGGGAACATTGTTTTTACACATAATTACTTACTTGTATTAGATTATGTATTTGGATATATACAGTATTTAGACTATTAAAGACTACTTTTTGTAAAAGTTGACATTTAAAGGTTGATTTGAAGTGTCATTTTTTGCATTATTATTGCGGTCAAATGTGAACACAGGGAACACATTTTGTTACTCATACTAGCTACATATAATAACTTGATCAGTCACACAAAAGTAATCAAAATAAATATTGACTCGACCAGGGTGACATTCAAAAATATATTACTGAGTGTTTATGTACCATATCAACAGAGACGTGATCTGTCTGGGAATCTTTGACGCCACTACCATGTGCGTCTGGGTCTCATTCCGTACTGAAATGTTTGGAGCACACTCGCAATATATCCGCTCAAGCGAGTGAACATCAAAATAAAAGACCTCCATTACCATAACACAAATGAAACCCAAGATCCAAAAATTAAATACCACACAAAAAAATATCAAAAATAAACAATAAATAAATAATTTAAGGACCATAAAAAGTTAAAAAAAAAATAATAAAGTAGACAATATAAAACAAAATCCTTAGCACTCCCACCAAATCATGAGTGCAAATTTCACACCAAATGTACAAGCACAAATGATTTCAATGAAGCTCTCTAAACTGCACATATAATATCTTATTTACATCGTGTCTAGGTGTGGAGTTTAGCATTGAGTGAATTCTGACTGTCTCATGCTGAATGCGTGAGAGTTGGCAGCCCTGTACCTCCTGTACCTGAGACTCAAGGTTCCAGAAAACTTGTCAAAATAAAAGTTCAGTTTAACTTGAAGAAATTATAACAGAAATACATTACTATTGTACAGTAGAATGTACTTAACTGTACTTCCTCTAATAATAATAATAATAATAACATTTAAACACAGAAACATAAAAGGACTTCGCTACAACCCGCCAGTTCAGACTAAACTGAAAAAAATTATAAATATATTAAAACAGAATATAACAGAAATATTTTACTATCACACAATAGAATGTATTTCTCAAAGTAAAGTAAATTCTTCAAAATAATTTCTGTTACATTAAAAAATATCAACTGAATTGTTAATTTTATCAATTGATTTGATTATTAATAGTAAAATTGTATTGGACATTACAATAGTTTTAAATTCTATGTTCTCTTGACAGTAAAATAAGCCACAATAAACCTATCTAAAGGAACCACAAGAATCTTAAAAAATACAGTGATACAGATTTTTTTAGTCATTCTGCCAAGCATGAATATCAAATGTGTTTATTAACTTGCAAACTTCAAATTGCAAGACATGAGAAAACGTGGTGGCTATTATGAGGGGCTTTCAAATTATAAAAAAATTAACTTTTTTTTAGTTTTTTAAACATGTCTGTCAAATGTAAGGGCTTAATTGCAGGGTACAATGTTTTAAGAATGATGACCTTGATTACTCTTTCAGTTACCTATCAGAACTACAGTTTCCTTTGTTTCGGTTTCTTGACAGCTGACCATACAGGACTACTGGTGACCAAACTCTCAAATCTTTGATTCCATTTGAGAAGTTAAAGCTTGACAGGGCAGTTGGCTATGTTTTTCTTGTGCGGTGCATTGATAAGGGGTTGGACTCCAGTCCAAGTCCCAGTTCTCCAGAGGAGTCACCTGACTGACAGCTAATGAAAGTGCCTACATGTGAATGAGACATGAATATCAATATAGACTTCACTGGGATTTGCTGTTGGCTGTACACTAAACCCTTTGAAAAAATAGACATCCTGTAGTGTTTCTATAATTCAGTGGCTTGAAATAACACATGTGCACTGCTATGATTTGAGGTGTAATTACAGGGAACTTTACAGTACAGAGCAATCAACGCAACTAAGGATGAAAGTGCCAGAACTTGAGTACCAAGCGGAGGCTAAAATCACTGGTTGCATTGGTTGAACCGACACGCAAACAAAAAATGATATCTTATTTTAAAAATATTTATTCAAATTTTACATTTTTTATGATTTAATTCATTATTAGCTTTTCATTACATTCATGAACTGCCTGCAGTTCCTTCACAATCCCCAATTTGGGAAACCTTGATGTAATGTAATTTTAATGCACTTCGTGTTGTTAATTACAACAAATGGAATATATTTGTTTTCTCTTTGTTTTATTTGATATCAGTATGGTACAAGATTATCCTAATTAAATCAATTTGTTAAATGAGTTAGGCCAAAAGAAATCTAAAAGTAATTAAAAAGTAGTCTGATTATATAATATTACATAAAATGTGTGATGCAATGGATTACGTTACTAACTAAAAATGTTGTCACGTAATTTGAAATCAGTAACGGACTGCAATTTGCAAGTAATCTAGTGTGCAGCACTGTGTGTGTGTGTGTGTGTGTGTGTGTGTGTGTGTGTGTTTTAAAAAAAATAGCTTTAAAAATGATGATTATTAGCATTTATTACTAAAAATTCACTCAAATTAATTTATTACTGTCTATTTACTTCAATAAATAATTTCATAAAATTAATCAAATTAATTTAATAAAATAATGCTTTAAAGGAAATTTGCTTAAAATTGTTATTATGATATTTATTTTGACTTTGCATTCAAAGTGTGCTATTTTGAATATACAGGTAACACTTTACAATAAGGTTCCATTAGTTAATGTTAGGTAAAAATATTAACTAACATGAACAAACAATGAGCAATACATCTGTTACAGTATTTATTAATCTCTGTTAATGTTAGTTAATGAAAATACAGTCGTTCATTGTTAGTTCGTGTTAATTCAAAGTGCATTGACTAATGTTAGCAAGCACAGCTTTTGATTTTAATAATGCATTAGTAAATGTTGAAATTAACATTAGCTAAGATTAATACATGCTGTAGAAATATTGTTCATGCTTAGTTCATGTTAACTATGTTAACTAATGAACCTTATTGTAAAGTGTTACCGAATAGTTCAAAAAATATTTGAAGGCTAAAATTCAATTGTTTATTTATTTACACTACATCTTTACTTTAAAAATGGAGTGTGTTCAATAGTGTATTTGTTTTCCTTTGGGATTAAAATTGGTACCGAGAATAGTTAAATTTCACTGGTATCAGTGTTAACTGCTGACATTTTGGTATCGTGGTAACCCCGAATTCAACCCATTTGGCCAGCTGGGATTTACTGTAATCTCCTCAAGTTCAAAATGTTGCCGGAGTCCATAACAAAGCTAGCGCTTCATCATGGTGCACATCACTAAATATGAGTCATGTTGTCATCACTCTCATACACGTATCAAACAGCTCAAGCACTAAAGCAGATTTGGCCCTCGCTTGGCTCTTGTCTGGATAGAATGGGTTTAATTCCTTCTGAACTGTGCCTGTATCAGGTATCAAGAAATCAAACTCCATATTGGCTCTGATGACACGCCTTCAGAGTGCCATTTGGGCTCCGGGCCTATCAGTTTCACAATCGAGGCTTTATTCCTCTGGACTATAACGGCTGAGACTTTAAGTATGATTACAGAGGGATTGTCTTAAATAACCTCCGAGAGAAAAGGCACTGTGAGCTAAATCTTATGCTGGCAGAACACATTTAGCAAAGAGGAGAGCCGAGTTACGAGAGTTACGGGAAGGACAGTTAAGCATCAGGTTTGAGTTTAAGGGAATACTTGGGATTATTTGAGGTAGCCATTGAGCGATGTAAGAAGTATCTTTATATTTGGTTACATAAGCAGATACCATTCGCTTTACACGCAATTTAAGGCTGTCATTAAGAAACCAGTTTCGTTTCCACATCGTCCTCTATTAAGTTAAAGGGGTCATATAATGCGATTTAAATTTTTCCTTTCTCTTTGGAGTGTTACAAGCTCTTGGTGCATAAAGAAGATCTGTAAAGTTGCAAAGACTAAAGTCTCAAATCCAAAGAGATATTCTTTATAAAAGTTAAGAGTCAGCCACGCCTACCTAAAACGCCTCGTTCTAACACGCCCCCACATGTCTACCTCACGATGTGGGAAGATTTGCATAACGCCGCCCAAATGTTCACGCAAAGAAAGAAGGCGAAAATGTTGTCACGTAATTTGAAATCAGTAACGGACTGCAATTTGCAAGTAATCTAGTGTGCAGCACTGTGTGTGTGTGTGTGTGTGTGTGTGTGTGTGTGTGTGTTTTAAAAAAAATAGCTTTAAAAATGATGATTATTAGCATTTATTACTAAAAATTCACTCAAATTAATTTATTACTGTCTATTTACTTCAATAAATAATTTCATAAAATTAATCAAATTAATTTAATAAAATAATGCTTTAAAGGAAATTTGCTTAAAATTGTTATTATGATATTTATTTTGACTTTGCATTCAAAGTGTGCTATTTTGAATATACAGGTAACACTTTACAATAAGGTTCCATTAGTTAATGTTAGGTAAAAATATTAACTAACATGAACAAACAATGAGCAATACATCTGTTACAGTATTTATTAATCTCTGTTAATGTTAGTTAATGAAAATACAGTCGTTCATTGTTAGTTCGTGTTAATTCAAAGTGCATTGACTAATGTTAGCAAGCACAGCTTTTGATTTTAATAATGCATTAGTAAATGTTGAAATTAACATTAGCTAAGATTAATACATGCTGTAGAAATATTGTTCATGCTTAGTTCATGTTAACTATGTTAACTAATGAACCTTATTGTAAAGTGTTACCGAATAGTTCAAAAAATATTTGAAGGCTAAAATTCAATTGTTTATTTATTTACACTACATCTTTACTTTAAAAATGGAGTGTGTTCAATAGTGTATTTGTTTTCCTTTGGGATTAAAATTGGTACCGAGAATAGTTAAATTTCACTGGTATCAGTGTTAACTGCTGACATTTTGGTATCGTGGTAACCCCGAATTCAACCCATTTGGCCAGCTGGGATTTACTGTAATCTCCTCAAGTTCAAAATGTTGCCGGAGTCCATAACAAAGCTAGCGCTTCATCATGGTGCACATCACTAAATATGAGTCATGTTGTCATCACTCTCATACACGTATCAAACAGCTCAAGCACTAAAGCAGATTTGGCCCTCGCTTGGCTCTTGTCTGGATAGAATGGGTTTAATTCCTTCTGAACTGTGCCTGTATCAGGTATCAAGAAATCAAACTCCATATTGGCTCTGATGACACGCCTTCAGAGTGCCATTTGGGCTCCGGGCCTATCAGTTTCACAATCGAGGCTTTATTCCTCTGGACTATAACGGCTGAGACTTTAAGTATGATTACAGAGGGATTGTCTTAAATAACCTCCGAGAGAAAAGGCACTGTGAGCTAAATCTTATGCTGGCAGAACACATTTAGCAAAGAGGAGAGCCGAGTTACGAGAGTTACGGGAAGGACAGTTAAGCATCAGGTTTAAGTTTATGGGAATGCTTGGGATTATTTGAGGTAGCCATTGAGCGATGTAAGAAGTATCTTTATATTTGGTTACATAAGCAGATACCATTCGCTTTACACGCAATTTAAGGCTGTCATTAAGAAACCAGTTTCGTTTCCACATCGTCCTCTATTAAGTTAAAGGGGTCATATAATGCGATTTAAATTTTTCCTTTCTCTTTGGAGTGTTACAAGCTCTTGGTGCATAAAGAAGATCTGTAAAGTTGCAAAGACTAAAGTCTCAAATCCAAAGAGATATTCTTTATAAAAGTTAAGAGTCAGCCACGCCTACCTAAAACGCCTCGTTCTAACACGCCCCCACATGTCTACCTCACGATGTGGGAAGATTTGCATAACGCCGCCCAAATGTTCACGCAAAGAAAGAAGGCGCAACTTTTATTCTCGCTGTAGTATTCACCGCCGCCATGTTGTGGAGACGCTGTGTGTTTCATTGTGAAGGCCTTCCAAAAGAGGACGATATCCGCTTCGTCATGCCTGGTGCTGATTCGTGCTGGTTACTGAGGAAATACTTCAACTTCGTGCTGTGGATCGCTGGATCGGCTTTCACCGTGAACGAAGTGGAGTCCAGCCCGGGGTCGCCACATGTGGAGCCCGGGGTCGTCACATGTGGTTGCCACAAGCCCGCCGGACGCTCCGTTCTCAAGCCCGCCCCCCTCTACTCCCTCAAGCCCCATCCACACTGGTGTGTGACGCTTTTTCGTTGTGAAAGCGAAACTACTTTGTTTGGCCTTCCAAAAATGGACACGACTAGAAATCAGTGGTTAAGTTGTATTTACAACACTACCCCTTTAATGTTGCAGTTTAAAGTTTACCAGTCATTTATACACGTCTGGCATGACTCGACTGGCATTTTGCATGTCTATTTGAACTGCACAAAAGGAAGCAGCCCAGTGGTGTAGACAGAAAGTAGGCTGTGTGAGGTAAGATCCCGGTCGTTCTTGAGCAACATTGCGCTTATGCGCTCTTGGGATGGCTCTTAGAAAAAGAAGTGAGCGATACATATGGGCACAGGCTTTCCTGAGAGCCACTGGGGAGATTCCTTGAGAAGTTATGGCCTGTCCAACGCAGAGCAACCTGAAAAATCAGACGGCATGACAGGCCGTCAGAAACACAAGGAAAGGTGCCTCTGGGGGTCCCTGCAGAGAAGCACTGATTCCATCAGAGCACGTGCTGGTGGCTCCGTCTGGTGTACTGCGTTTGATTAATAACTGGAATTTATTGGATGATCCATGAATGATTATCAATTAAAAAAATAATAATAAATAAACAATTCATGATACTGTGACATGGTACAGTATTACTAAGACACTTCACCTGTTACATGCCTTGGTCACTTTTAAATCGCATTGTTTACATAGACATTTGTCTGTGTAACATAATTAAATATCGTATAATGTGCTGGTGATTTACCAGTGGTACAGTGGTACTTTTTTCAAGGCTCCTTAAAGTGTCAAATTTATTCATTTCCCTGTCAGATAAGCTTTGACAACACAGATCAGTGAAGGGTTTGTGCTTTTGTGCTATCAGCCAATCAGTGCTGTTATGACATCATTTTTCTGCGCTCCAGAGTTATTACTGGCATGACATTTTATTGAAACACAACATGCATCTGATTTACATCACAAGCACAATGCCTAACAGCCCAGACATCTAGGTTTCTGGATGATGGGTAATACTAGTTTTACAGTGGGTATAAAATCTAAACGAATGGTTTAATTTTTCAACAATCTCTTATTTGCTCATATTGTTATCGTTTTTAATAATGTGCCTTTGGCTTATTCAGGCAGAATGTGACTGGAAATGACAAAAAGCTGGGCTATAATTAGGCCACATTAGCATACACCGCATGTGCTGTAGCCCTACGCTAGCGTCATCTTCAAGCCCCATCCACAGCGCGAGCGACGCGACAAAAACGCCCTTGTAATCAGCGAAGCGTACACTATTTAGGGGGCGTTCACACAGAACGCTGCGTTCGGAAACAACGAGACAGAGCGCATGGCTCTCGAGACGTTTTAAAAGCTGAATTGTTCACATTGCACCTGGTCTGAAACGCGCAAAACGCGACGCAACGGCGCATGTGTAGCCTAGAGAGAATGAAACTATAGCGCCGTGTGAACGCTCCTTTAGCATCGACGCTTATTCTCGTAGCGATTGTACTGTGCTCGAATTCTCGTGCGATAAAGATAAACAGAATTGCTGTTTTCTATAATGCGATGCGCTCGCGCGGGATGTCGACGTGACAAAGGCGATCAACGAACGACGCGATGGACCGCTTGGTTGATTGACTGATCGTCGTTATGAAGTGGCATGTCGCATCTTTCTAGGATCGCAGTGACCCCCGTTTAACCCGATCCCGCATTCTGCGATTACGCAACATTATTGATGAGTCCATCGCGCTCTGGACAGTGCCGGGAATCCTGTGCGCCTGCAATACTCCACTACTTCACTCCAGCGACAAAACGGCACGTTATCCAGATCGCCGCTGACTAGGCACTATATTAATTCTGGTATTCATATATTAAATGTTCATTCGTTCATGCAATAATGGCTATAAGTAAACGAGCAGCTGGGAAACACTTGACTGTATTCTTACTGAAGCCACTGAACATGTTTAGTGACCCCCTTTACACCACTGACAATGCAACATATGCCCACCCCGTGCCTATTGGCACCTAAAGTGATGTTCCCAACGAGCCCAGCACGGCGCATGTGGCTCCTCTGTAAAAACACTGGGTTGTAAATCACTGAACTAAACGTTGCATTTGGCGTCACTGTAAAGATCAGGCGTGTATATAAGTCTTTAAAGGATATTCGCACACCGCATGGGGCAGGCTTGGTTTCTTCAGATGTAACGCTCTGTTACTGTACCCTGCAGGACAGATCTGTGTGCACAATGAAGCTCAGTGAAAGCGATGTCAGAAAAGACGTTTATACCTGACAGCGTGGCCGTTCCCTCTCCATCTATTAGTCCGCGATGACTCGGGCACCCGATTGCCTTGTGGCACTTAGGTCCAGAGAGGCAGGTCTGCGGGATGCTGGGGCTTGTCTTTCCTCGCGTCCAGCGGCTGGCACTGGCAGAGCTGCAATCTCGCGCAGGACACGCTGCTGAGCGCAAGCGCCGCGCGCCACGCTATCCCGCACGAGCCCATTGAGCGGCCCCCGCGCCACGCCCCCTTCAGTGAGCTGTCAGTGGTTTACAGTCGTTTACAGTATGTGTTTCCATGCAACCTGCAGTGGCCCCAAAACGTGTTTGGATGCTTAGATCAATGCTGAATGTCATTCATATTCGATAATGGAATATAAAAGCAAGTGCCATGTGCAAAAAAATGCTTCTAGAGAACTAATTTCACTTTTCACATTTAATCAACTGCGTTTTAGTGGATGAATGAAGTCAGTTCACCTTAGTTTCACTAGGTGTCCTATCAGAGTAACCACATGTGTAGTTCATCACAATAATTCCCACTCAAGTCTAACAACCACAAAGTACCTTATACATTTAGCTTCATTCTGAGCAGTATATATAAGTAAGGGAATTTCTATGTTAATTTTAAATTAAACTGCTCATTATGATCTGTTGTGTGTTAGGTGTCATAGAAGGTCAGTGTTTGAGAATTATATTTCAGTAAAAACAAAGTTTATCTGTATTTTTATGAGGATTCAGGGTTTATTAAGTCCTACTGAAGGTCATTTAGTTTGTATTATTGTACTTGGAGGTCCAAGGCTTATACTTATTTTCTCTAAATTACTATCACTACTGTCACACACAATATCAAAAGTTAAGACCAGAGGTGCCCGAACGTTTTACAATGAAGAGCCAGAAATCTCATTTGTTTGAGGGCTGTGGGCCGAACGTTTCATTATATCCATCTATTATGTTCAAATGTACATTTCAAAGCAAAAATAAAACAAAAATGTTCAAACAAATAGATAAATTAAAAGTTAAGCTATGCTTCAGTGGCCTCTTGTGAAACGGCATGTCAGGACAAATCAAAGGGTTCTGGTTAACATTATACTCAAATCTATTTGAAGATTGATCAAGGCAATAATCACATCTTTATTTACTGATTTTTTTTTTGTGTGTGGACACTATTAATATTTAATACAATAAATAAATCAAAAATGACTCTACTATTTGCCTCTGTTTACAGTTAATGCACACAGTCACGGTGTCTGTTCAATAAAGATACAATGAAAAGGAAGTGACAGAACTTTTATTCTGTATTGTGATGTACAACCAAGTGTAACAGATTGTTGAAAATTAATAAAAAGTAGAGTGGGAACTTAGTTTTAACATGTTGATTCACTGGAAGATTGAGTTATGACTTATGATTTTAATTAAACATTAAGAGGTCATATAGCTTTTTAAATATACATATACATGGACGTATCATTCACAATAAGTTCTATAACATGCATTTACTAAATAGTGTGGTGAATGGTGAATTTTGAGTTTGAGGTAATGACGAGTTCACTGATTGGAGAAATGTCACCAGAGAGGTCCATGATTGAGTTACAAATTACAAGGCCAAAACAACAACAACAAAAAAAATAATAATAATAATAAAAAGTTCCTGAATGAATCTTTCTCAATAACATCAATAATGTGTTTTGAAAAAAATTAAAAATAAATTAAATCAAATAAA
>NW_015540935.1:1392080-1393041 GCF_001515605.1 Sinocyclocheilus anshuiensis
TATATATATATAGGGTGACTTTTCATTTAAGAATGATTTTAAGAGAGAGCCGCCAAACAGCATTTCTAAAACAATTTTCATGATGAATGCTTTTTTGGCCTCTCCTCTGGTGTAATAACCAGGCTCCTAAAATGAGCTCCAATGGACAACACAATGAGCACCATTAGGAGCAATTACTGTTGTTATGGAGCAGGTGTAAACGGTTGCTGTTTTCCCGCTACATATCCATGGCAGCCTCTCCACACACCACACTGGAGTCTCAGAGGCAGGCAGCTGAACCTTTAATTACCCTGACGGCGAACACGCAGATCCAAAGACTGCATCAGGGTCCCTAAACAGTGCATCATCCTCTATTTGAGTCAGTCCCGTTAGAGGGACTTTGATATTGTCAAAAGCCTGTTTTGGGCCGTCAGTTTCCCGTGCAGACGCTATAGCAGCCATCGTACTCAAGCAGACAGACAGTGCACTTTAGACTATGTTGTGGTGCAGGTACTGGTTATATAACAGAATTAGATTTGCCTACTGCTCCCTGGTGTGTGTGTGTGTGTGTGTGTGTGTGCGCTGACATAAAACAATCAGGAGTAACGGCGAGGCAGACAGGGAGATACCCGCAGTGGGACAGCAGCGGGTGGAAAGTGAGCGAGAGCACAATTAGTGAGGTCACCGCAAAGTGATGTGTAACGGGAAAAGGATTCCTTGTTGTAGCACGTCAGCCACGTCGCACAGTCAAGCTGTGCCCTTCAGGAGCACACTGTCACATAACTTTGCAAGGTTTCAACATATGAATGTTGATTTTTTCTGTCTGTCTTTTATCGAATATATATATATATATATATATATATATATATAATTTCTAAAATAGTAATAATAATAAAAACACAAGTAACTCTGCCACATAACACACACAAACATGCATAACAATGACTGCAGAATGAACAGTTAACTGTATAAGGAATTTTGA
>NW_015540935.1:1393157-1402219 GCF_001515605.1 Sinocyclocheilus anshuiensis
AATTTTGACCTGCCAAGTATTCCTGTTTGGGATCCAGAAGCTCACAGTCTGCCGTTGTCATTCTAGGTTGAGGGTTGTTTTAAATAATTACAATATAAATAGACAATATAAATCCATAGCTTTCTAGCAATTGTGTAGTGTTGGGTATGTTATAAAGTAATTAGCTACTGTAATCTAGTAAAAAAAACAAATAAATAAAAACATACATAAATACCCTCTTTATTTTTTTTTTCATTTATATATTTTATAATTCATTTTTTATATAAAATAATTTTATTATTATTATAAAAATATATATTTTTTTTACTGTTGTATTGTAATTGTTCTGATAATTGTGGTGATTATATTGCAGAATTTACTTGTGCACTTGTTATTTTGTGGAGAAAAATCAAATATAGAAATGACAACTCAACTTGGTTCTAACAAGCAGTGTTGGGTAAAATTATTTGAAAATACCTTTGAAGTAACACTTTATTTTACAATGTGCTTTTGACCTGTACATATACTTATTAAAGTAATAACAGTAAAATTATGGAAAAATAATTTTAATAAAAATGCAAGACCTAATCCTAACCCTATAGTAAGTAAAAGTTATTAATATTACTCAACTGTATAATTACACTATATCAAGGGCACCATAAAATAATGCGTAACTGTTTTTTCATTGTTTTAAATGTAGCAAAATTCAAAATTAACATTTAAATTCACAGAACATTTATGCAAGTATGATTTTTAAGTAGAAAAGCAGAGAGAATGTCAAAAGGATAGATGTAGCCTATGGCAATATACTAAAAATACACAATTTCATACAAGAGCCCACCTTCAAGTCTACATGATATTCTGGTCTCTAGATATCTGGATCCCTCCTTTAGTTTAAGTGTTTTTTTTTTTATTTTATCATTTGCTAGATGAGAATTGCAAGTCTGTTAGAAAATTACTTGCACAGCTCTCTTCATGATTTGAAGTATCATGTATATCTGTAGCATAAACCGTGTAGATATCTCTTTGAGTTGCCTTTCTCCAGTCTCAATTATATGGGTTAGTTCTGTACTCATAGTGTATGAGCAATAGCAAGTGACTCTTGCCTTAAGATCCATTAATTCACTCTTTAAGCAAAGAACAACACTTCCACCTATAGAGGAAACACCTTCCTGTATAGATTAAAGACACATAACCTCTTGTGTACAATTTTTAATAATCAGTTTTACAAGAATGAATAAAAGTACAAATACAAAAGAACAGACCTAAAAACTTTTGGTCAGGAGGAGTGTCATCTTAAAGCTCATAAAATAATGCTTCAAAACTAAACGGATACAGCTCTACATAAACGCATCTTTCTCAAAATAAGCATCTTGATACGTATGAGGCAATCTGGCAATCCACTGAACACTCAACTTTGATTCGATCAAATGTAGTGCAATTTGTCACAAAACTGGACCCAAGACAAATATAAAAGACTATGAAATATCCAGAAATGGATGTTAAAACAGTGTACATATGTGAATTGAAGTATACATCAAAATTCAAAGAATTCAAGATCAAGCGTCCCATTTATGCGACATTACCTATATGAATAATCACCTAAGACAGGCTTTCTGAGGGTAGATTTGAGGATATTTGTTAACAGTTTATGATTTTGTAACAACAAAAGTGTACGAAAAGCGTCATGAAGGTTAACAAGTGTGCATAGCTCAAGAGCTCAGCGCATTTAAAGATTAACAATAACTTCTGTAATGTACTAAATAAGTGAACTCTGCATATGGTTTGGCATAAGGTGTATTGCTTCAGTATAAGGCCACTTTTTGAATCTTCTGCGTGTTTAGTCGAAGTCTCTGTCAGTCAGGATTAGCGGAGCCACCAGGGTCCAGAGGTACAGCACCAGTCCCAGCCAACTCGAGCAGATCTTCACCCACACAGATGGCATGCTGGTTTTCATGGCTGCGTAGTCTGTTTCGGGTCTGAGACGGAAAGAGAAAAAGAGAACATTCAAAGAAATATTTATCATTCAATCCTCAATTGTTCCAAATGAACATATATACAGAACTCTCAAAAACTCCCCAGCAGTGTATAGAGTAGGGCTGTCAAAAAAAATTAGAATTTCGAATATTCGTCGAATTTATAACAAAAATCCACATTCGAATGCAAAAACATTGCATATAAAACGTCAGGCAGCCTTATCAGTGGCGCACGAGATGCGACGACGATGCAAGTGTCATTGCATTGTAATGTTTTTCATATGGCGCTTTTCCACTGCATGGTACGGCTCCCTTTGGGGGGGTTTTCCACTGGGTACAGTACCCAGGTACCTGGTACTTTTTTTAGTACCACCTCGGTTGGGGTTCCAAGTGAACCGTACCATTACCAAAACATGACGTGTAAACTCTGCTGATCACGGATTGGCCGGAGAGAATCGTCACTACGCACTGAACTTGCGACACAAACACAGAAGAACCGCTAGATTTAAATCAGCACAGCCAGCGAAGGATCAAACGCAACTGTTTTGAACGATGCTTTTTTATGAACGCAGCTTTTTTTAACAACCAAAAAAGTTTTGTTGTCTGTTGTGGAAGTACAGGCGTTCCTCTCGTTGATAGCAGAAATCAATTCTGGGATGATGTTGTTTACGTCAAAACCGAAACCAAGCCGTTCACACAGATATCGCATATTTATCACATTTTCTAGAGGGACATCTATCACCGTTGCACTCGCGTCTCGCACAAGAGAGCCGCATGTTAGAGAAGCCAAAAGCTTTTTTCACCCCAACTGAAATTATGCCTTTTAAATTCGAATACAATTCGAATATTGATATTTAAGTAAAAAATTCTAATTTAGTTTTTCAGCCATTTTGACAGCCCTGGTATAGAGTGGAACAGCTGCTGGAAAAGTGGCCGTTGTATCAGGATACTCTGTGAGACACTCACTGGTACCAGTTGGTCAGGGTCATCATGATGTAGAGGGAGGCCAGGAAGAGGGAGAAATGGAAGAAGGAGTAGCTGTATGTGACGCCGTCCTCTTCGTTATCCATAGCGCGCCTCACGCCGTCCTCAGAGACGCCCTCGCTGGCATCGGCGGCCGCCAGCCCCTGAACTTCCTCTGTCTGCATCAGCTTATTCACCTGACTGTTGTTTGAGGAGCGAATGCTAGACGCAAACATGTAAAAGGTGACTTAGATAGACATATAGCAACAAAAAATAAATGAAAAATTATACAAAATAAATCTAACTTTAATTTAAATATCAATTTTATGGCTGGCCGATATATTGAACATTTGCAATGCATTGCTTATGAATTTGTTGCTGATATACACCACCATTGCAAAGTTTGGGGTCATTTTTGTTTGAAAGAAATTAATACTTTCTTCAGCAAGGATGCGTTGAATTGATCATTCAGACATTTATAATGTTATAAAAGATTTATTTCTCTATTTGAACTTTCTATTCATCAAGTTTAAAAAAAAACATGAAAAGATTTCCACAAAAATTTGAAGTAGCACAACTGTTTTCAACATTAATATTAATAAATGTTTCTTGAGCAGCAAATCCGCATATTAGAATGATTTCTGAAGGATCATGTGACACTGAAGACTGGAATAATGATCCCGAAAATTCAGAAATAAACTACATTTTACATTATATTAAAACAGAAAACAGTTATTTTAAATTGTAATTATATTTACAATTTGTGACCCTGGAGCACAAAAGCAGTCTTAAGTCGCTGGGGTATATTTGTAGCAATAGCCAACAATACATTGTATGGGTCAAAATTATTGATTTTTCTTTTATGCCAAAATTCATTAGGATATTAAGTAAAGATCATGTTCCATGAAGATATTTTGTAAATTTCCTACCGTAAATATATCAAAACTTAATTTTTGATTATTAATATGCATTGCTAAGAACTTCATCTGGACAACTTTAAAGGTGATTTTCTCAATATTTAGATTTTTTTTGCACCCTCAGATTCCAGATTTTCAAATTGTTGTATCTCAGCCAAATATTGTCCTATCCTAACAAACCACACATCAATGGAAAGCTTATTTTTATGTATAAATCTCAATTTCGAAAAATTGACCCTTATGACTGGTTTTGTGGTCCAGGGTCACATATTACTGTATTTTTGATTAAATAAATGTAGCCTTGATGACTTTTAAGAGCGTTAAAAAAATCCTACAGACCCCAAACTTTTAGCAGTAATGTAAAATAAACAAATATCATGAAGAAAACAAATGCATGTTCCCTACAATCCATGTCAATAGACTAATACAGAGTATGAAGACATTACATTTTCATGCCTTGATTATTTGGAGTTAGTTTATTTCTAATTCTAATTTAAGCCATTTCAAAACAAATACCTCAATAAACATTTTTTTAATACAATTAAAAGAAAAAGCTTGTTATTACACATTTCTTTGCCTGTTGCTGGATGATGGTAACCAGCTCACCTGGCATACAGTGTGCACAGGAGGAAGATGACCAGCCCCACAATGCTCTGGGCATCCCACCACTGCGTCTGGATGCCGGGGGCGCTGGTGGGAGTGACTGCTGTCGGCCCGCCGCTGACCAGACTCAACAGACTCGGGTTACACTTACGATCTGTGCACAGAGAAAGAGCCATGCATCATATGAGAAACAGGTTATTATGAGCATAAAATAGCATACAGTAGGACACTCTATAATAGACAGTGACTGTGTTATTAATTTTACACACGCTACCTATTAAGCACTGGCTGTGAGTTAAGCAGGGCCAATTAATGGGATTGTTACACAGAATTTCCATACTGCGCTCCACAGCAAAAATGCTCCTTTAAAGTTTAATTGCATTACATTCGGCCTGGAGGTTGCTGAGGTTTGTCATTTTTTCCATTCAAGCAGCTCCATGTGTTTTTGTGTATGTCTTTTTTCCCAGAATTCAATTATGTAAACAAACAACCTGCATCTGCAATTTTTCCCATGTCTTTCCGAGAAATCCTTTGTTTTGGTGTTACTTTATCAAGCGTGTGATTTCTAAGTTTTGGTAGCAAAATGTAGTTTGAGACAACTATTCATTGCTTACAGATTATTAAGAGACTATCAGACAATGATATAACTTATGTTAAAAACGGTTTGGGGTCTAACTTTTTTTTTTTTTAATCATCGAGGATGCATTAAATTGATCAAAACGACTGTAAGGACATTTAAAATGTTACAAAAGATGTTTCAAATAAATGCTGTTCTGGCAACACTTTATTTTAAGGTGTCCGTTACACATGTTACTTGTACTTACTCTTATAATAACAATTAATTATGCATAATTACATGCAAGTAACCCTAAGACAAACCCTAATCCTAATCCTAACCATATAGTACTAAGTACATGTAGTTAATTAATATTACTCAGTACTTATATGTATAATTTCACTGTAACAAGGAGACCTTAAAATAAAGTGTAACCGCTGTTCTTGATTTGTATATGTTTTCATGAGATTCTGCCTATTTTTATAACAATACAGGGTGTTGAATACATGAGAAATGCTAAGCAGGTGTAGCGATTAGCTTGATATAAAAGGCTACAAATAACATATTTCTGCAACATTATATGACCAAAACCCTCATTAGATCACAATCGGAAGTTATTACAAACACTCAATGGTGGTTTAAAGGGAGTTGAGTAAAAGCATTGTATACATTTTATAAATTGTCTTATGTAGCATGATGCTACAGTGTGAATGAATGGTCATGCAACATGCGTTTCCCCTAATGCCTCGCTAGAGCCAATCACTGATTTAGGCGCATAAAGCATGCTGCACGCTTACTGGCTCACTGACGTTGACGATATTAACTCCTTAGGTATCAAAATTTGGTACCGAACGACAAGACATTTTTCTATACTCGATGGTATCGAGATAATTTGGTCGGTGCCTAAAAAGTATCGAACTTGATACCCAGCCCTAGCTGCATCCCAGTTCGGATTGGATGATTTGGGACCACTTCGGGAGGGTGGAGGTGGATCTGTTCGCGACGAGCGAGAACACACACTGCCTGCTGTTCTTTTAGCTCTCTCACTCCCCGCTGATGGGAGACGCTCTGACGTCGTGCTGGCCAAGAGCCAGACTTGATGCGTTCCCTCCGGTGAAGATTTTGCCTCTGGTATTATGCAAAATCAGGGAAGAGAGAGCGTTGGTGATCCTCATTGCCCTGAACTGGCCAAATCAACCTTGGTTTCCGACCTCAGGGAGGTGCCCTTGGCAAATCCCCCTCAGGCAGGAACTGCTGTCTCAAGCGAATGGCTCGATATAGCACCCCAGCCCGGAGCTGTGAGCCTTCATGTGTGGCTACTTCAGAGGTCTTAGAGGGGCTAAGCGCCCAGTCCGTCCCGTGTCGGATGTTCTACATTTTCTGCAGCACAGGCTAGATAACAGGAGTCTACAGTCAACGCTAAAGGTTTATGTGGCCACTATTGCTTCGTTTTGTTCCCCGGTTGACGGGCAATCGATCGGGAGGCACATGCTGGAGTTCAGATATCTCAGGGGGTGAGGAGATTACATCCCCCATGTCCACCGTCAGTGCCGCTGTGGGACCTAGCGCTGGTTCTGAAAGCTCTCTCTCTACCCCCGTTTGAGCCCTTGGCATCCATTGCTATGAGGGAGCTCTCCCTCAAAACTGCTCTGCTTCTTGCCCTTGCCTCGGCTAAGCACATAGGAGATTTGCACGTGCTCTCGGTGGACGATGACTTTATTCACTTTGGGCCTGCGGACTGCAGTGTTATTCTCCTGCCGAGACCGGGCTATGTGCCTAAATCTCTTTCTACCCCCTTTAAAGCGCAGGTCATTTCTTTACCCGCATTGTCTGCCGAGGCTCAGAGAGCCGTTTGCCCAGGAACAGGAACGCCCTCTCAACATCAGAGCCCATACGATGAGGGCTATTGCCTCTTCATGGGCCTGGTCTAAAGGCACATCTATTCGGGATACATGTTTGGCAGCCGGCTGGTCCTCACAGAATACCTTCGCCAGGTTTTACAAGTTGGATGTGCCGTCCTTGGTGTCTCAAGTGCTTTCGGTGAGTCACTTACCTCACTTATTCTTCTAGTTTATTGCTATCTGCAATTTGGGGCACAGTTTGTTACAGCGTACAGCCGTTGACACTGTGCAGGTCTGTGTACAGTTTTATATGTGCTTTTGGTACGTTGCACGGCGCTACCTTGCTACTGTTGTTGTGTCTGCCCTGTATCCAGTGCAGCCGCTTGTTTATTTTGGCCAGATATGCTAATTTGGTATACCGGAGTTAAGATGTTCATTGGTCTAGCTTTGCCTATTAGCTGCAGGGTTCCCTAACGGCATTGCTATTGGTTGGGAATTGTGTGTTGTTCTATCCCACGTTTGGTGTGGTCTTAGCCTTTAGTTCGGGCTGATCTTCACCGCTCTCACAGCGGGATTGTATACGGTTTCCACTGCGCAATGTAATGCTTTGCAATGTAGAGTGAATGCTTGAAAGGGAATGTCTCCGGTTACTGTCGAACCTCAGTTCCCTGAGAACAGGAACAAGACATTGCGAAGATAGCCGTGCTCGCTGCTTGATCAGTTCTGCAGCGTTCAGTCTTAGATTCTGAGGCAATTGTTGCTCTCAATACATTTTATACTGCCCACAGGCTTGTCAGTATTTACATGCGATTTGCATAGATTAGCAACAATTGGCCAGTTTATTGAACTGGCATTATCCTATAAAGTTTCAGGATTTCAGAGAAGGGGAGGAGTTCCCACTGCGAATGCTTCACAATGTCTCGTTCCTGCTCTCAGGGAACTGAGGTTACGACAGTAACTGGATACATTTTTAACCACAGTTTTCAGTTCGGTTCAGTCCGAAACTCCAGTACACTTTAATTAAAAATCCAGCACACTTCTGTACACTGTAGAAATACATTGATTATCATATGTCTACAAATTTATTTTGAGAGAAGTATTATTTTTATGGATTGGCCATTATTTAGTGCTATAAACACATGTAATGTCTGTTTCATTCATACTGGATGCTAGAGGGCGCCCTCACACAGAAAATCCACATATGCATTACAGAAATAATAGAGCTCCTGATGTTCCAGGAAATCCCTAATATGGACAAAGACATCCAGCTGTCACTGTAACTGAATTAAAACAAGATATAAATGTTTTTAATGATAAAACAAAGACAATAAACACTCAACTGCGACAATGTATCGTTTCTCTGTTGTTCAAGCCACACTGGGTATTTTCATATTAATTATGTACTGTACATTTATGATCAATTGTTAATCGACATAGCCTTTTTTTACAGTATAGAACATATTTTCTGCCTCATTCTGTGATAAGAAGCCACATTAGATCACAAAAGGAAGTGGAGGGGGGATCGAGCGGGATTTTGTGTTGCTGTCAATCTGCTGTCTCTTTTTAATGATAGGCCTTACGCATTTGTCAATCCTCCCCGCTTGCTATTTGGGGAATGAACCCAGTGCTCTGATTGGTCGAACTCTTCTTCTTTTGCTGTTGCTTGATTTGAGTACTGTGCGTGGACAGAGGCGCAACCAGGTTTTTGTGTAGTTTAGAGTGACAAATCGTACCAGTGTACTTTGAGGTCAAAATGCATACCCGCTACGCAAAAGGAGTACAGGTTGGCAGGTCTGAAAAAATGACAATAAAACGTTCAACTTTGAACTAATCAGACTCAGGCGTACCCGTCATACGCTCCACTCACGATCCGCTTGTTATCAAAGCGAATACAGCGAACAAGCTCCTCGTGCCCTTCCAAAGCCCGCAACCAAGCTCCACACTCGATATCCCACAGCCTAGAGAAACAGATTAACACAAATTTTGTGAGAAAATAAATCATACAAGTAAAGAATACTAACTGGCTGAATCCAGGTCACATGCTTACCCTCAAAAAGAACAATTACAGGTGCATCTCAATAAATTAGAATGTCGTGGAAAAGTTCATTTATATCAGTAATTCAACTCAAATTGTGAAACTCGTGTATTGAATAAATTCAATGCACACAGACTGAAGTAGTTTAAGTCTTTGGTTCTTTTAATTGTGATGATTTTGGCTCACATTTAA
>NW_015540935.1:1405299-1413863 GCF_001515605.1 Sinocyclocheilus anshuiensis
TTACAATTTGTGACCCTGGAGCACAAAAGCAGTCTTAAGTCGCTGGGGTATATTTGTAGCAATAGCCAACAATACATTGTATGGGTCAAAATTATTGATTTTTCTTTTATGCCAAAATTCATTAGGATATTAAGTAAAGATCATGTTCCATGAAGATATTTTGTAAATTTCCTACCGTAAATATATCAAAACTTAATTTTTGATTATTAATATGCATTGCTAAGAACTTCATCTGGACAACTTTAAAGGTGATTTTCTCAATATTTAGATTTTTTTTGCACCCTCAGATTCCAGATTTTCAAATTGTTGTATCTCAGCCAAATATTGTCCTATCCTAACAAACCACACATCAATGGAAAGCTTATTTTTATGTATAAATCTCAATTTCGAAAAATTGACCCTTATGACTGGTTTTGTGGTCCAGGGTCACATATTACTGTATTTTTGATTAAATAAATGTAGCCTTGATGACTTTTAAGAGCGTTAAAAAAATCCTACAGACCCCAAACTTTTAGCAGTAATGTAAAATAAACAAATATCATGAAGAAAACAAATGCATGTTCCCTACAATCCATGTCAATAGACTAATACAGAGTATGAAGACATTACATTTTCATGCCTTGATTATTTGGAGTTAGTTTATTTCTAATTCTAATTTAAGCCATTTCAAAACAAATACCTCAATAAACATTTTTTTAATACAATTAAAAGAAAAAGCTTGTTATTACACATTTCTTTGCCTGTTGCTGGATGATGGTAACCAGCTCACCTGGCATACAGTGTGCACAGGAGGAAGATGACCAGCCCCACAATGCTCTGGGCATCCCACCACTGCGTCTGGATGCCGGGGGCGCTGGTGGGAGTGACTGCTGTCGGCCCGCCGCTGACCAGACTCAACAGACTCGGGTTACACTTACGATCTGTGCACAGAGAAAGAGCCATGCATCATATGAGAAACAGGTTATTATGAGCATAAAATAGCATACAGTAGGACACTCTATAATAGACAGTGACTGTGTTATTAATTTTACACACGCTACCTATTAAGCACTGGCTGTGAGTTAAGCAGGGCCAATTAATGGGATTGTTACACAGAATTTCCATACTGCGCTCCACAGCAAAAATGCTCCTTTAAAGTTTAATTGCATTACATTCGGCCTGGAGGTTGCTGAGGTTTGTCATTTTTTCCATTCAAGCAGCTCCATGTGTTTTTGTGTATGTCTTTTTTCCCAGAATTCAATTATGTAAACAAACAACCTGCATCTGCAATTTTTCCCATGTCTTTCCGAGAAATCCTTTGTTTTGGTGTTACTTTATCAAGCGTGTGATTTCTAAGTTTTGGTAGCAAAATGTAGTTTGAGACAACTATTCATTGCTTACAGATTATTAAGAGACTATCAGACAATGATATAACTTATGTTAAAAAGGGTTTGGGGTCTAACTTTTTTTTTTTTTAATCATCGAGGATGCATTAAATTGATCAAAACGACTGTAAGGACATTTAAAATGTTACAAAAGATGTTTCAAATAAATGCTGTTCTGGCAACACTTTATTTTAAGGTGTCCGTTACACATGTTACTTGTACTTACTCTTATAATAACAATTAATTATGCATAATTACATGCAAGTAACCCTAAGACAAACCCTAATCCTAATCCTAACCATATAGTACTAAGTACATGTAGTTAATTAATATTACTCAGTACTTGTATGTATAATTTCACTGTAACAAGGAGACCTTAAAATAAAGTGTAACCGCTGTTCTTGATTTGTATATGTTTTCATGAGATTCTGCCTATTTTTATAACAATACAGGGTGTTGAATACATGAGAAATGCTAAGCAGGTGTAGCGATTAGCTTGATATAAAAGGCTACAAATAACATATTTCTGCAACATTATATGACCAAAACCCTCATTAGATCACAATCGGAAGTTATTACAAACACTCAATGGTGGTTTAAAGGGAGTTGAGTAAAAGCATTGTATACATTTTATAAATTGTCTTATGTAGCATGACGCTACAGTGTGAATGAATGGTCATGCAACATGCGTTTCCCCTAATGCCTCGCTAGAGCCAATCACTGATTTAGGCGCATAAAGCATGCTGCACGCTTACTGGCTCACTGACGTTGACGATATTAACTCCTTAGGTATCAAAATTTGGTACCGAACGACAAGACATTTTTCTATACTCGATGGTATCGAGATAATTTGGTCGGTGCCTAAAAAGTATCGAACTTGATACCCAGCCCTAGCTGCATCCCAGTTCGGATTGGATGATTTGGGACCACTTCGGGAGGGTGGAGGTGGATCTGTTCGCGACGAGCGAGAACACACACTGCCTGCTGTTCTTTTAGCTCTCTCACTCCCCGCTGATGGGAGACGCTCTGACGTCGTGCTGGCCAAGAGCCAGACTTGATGCGTTCCCTCCGGTGAAGATTTTGCCTCTGGTATTATGCAAAATCAGGGAAGAGAGAGCGTTGGTGATCCTCATTGCCCTGAACTGGCCAAATCAACCTTGGTTTCCGACCTCAGGGAGGTGCCCTTGGCAAATCCCCCTCAGGCAGGAACTGCTGTCTCAAGCGAATGGCTCGATATAGCACCCCAGCCCGGAGCTGTGAGCCTTCATGTGTGGCTACTTCAGAGGTCTTAGAGGGGCTAAGCGCCCAGTCCGTCCCGTGTCGGATGTTCTACATTTTCTGCAGCACAGGCTAGATAACAGGAGTCTACAGTCAACGCTAAAGGTTTATGTGGCCACTATTGCTTCGTTTTGTTCCCCGGTTGACGGGCAATCGATCGGGAGGCACATGCTGGAGTTCAGATATCTCAGGGGGTGAGGAGATTACATCCCCCATGTCCACCGTCAGTGCCGCTGTGGGACCTAGCGCTGGTTCTGAAAGCTCTCTCTCTACCCCCGTTTGAGCCCTTGGCATCCATTGCTATGAGGGAGCTCTCCCTCAAAACTGCTCTGCTTCTTGCCCTTGCCTCGGCTAAGCACATAGGAGATTTGCACGTGCTCTCGGTGGACGATGACTTTATTCACTTTGGGCCTGCGGACTGCAGTGTTATTCTCCTGCCGAGACCGGGCTATGTGCCTAAATCTCTTTCTACCCCCTTTAAAGCGCAGGTCATTTCTTTACCCGCATTGTCTGCCGAGGCTCAGAGAGCCGTTTGCCCAGGAACAGGAACGCCCTCTCAACATCAGAGCCCATACGATGAGGGCTATTGCCTCTTCATGGGCCTGGTCTAAAGGCACATCTATTCGGGATACATGTTTGGCAGCCGGCTGGTCCTCACAGAATACCTTCGCCAGGTTTTACAAGTTGGATGTGCCGTCCTTGGTGTCTCAAGTGCTTTCGGTGAGTCACTTACCTCACTTATTCTTCTAGTTTATTGCTATCTGCAATTTGGGGCACAGTTTGTTACAGCGTACAGCCGTTGACACTGTGCAGGTCTGTGTACAGTTTTATATGTGCTTTTGGTACGTTGCACGGCGCTACCTTGCTACTGTTGTTGTGTCTGCCCTGTATCCAGTGCAGCCGCTTGTTTATTTTGGCCAGATATGCTAATTTGGTATACCGGAGTTAAGATGTTCATTGGTCTAGCTCCACCTATCAGCTGCGGGCTTTCCTAGCCGCATCACTATTGTTTGGGAATTGTGTGTTGTTCTACCCCATGCTTGGTGTGGTCTTAGCCCTTGGTTCGGGCTGATCTTCGCCGCTCTCACGGCGGGATTGTATACCATTCCCACTGTGAATGCTTAGCAATGTATAGTAAAACGCTCGAAAGGGAACCGAGACGAATTGATTTCTGAAGGATCACGTGACACTGAAGACGAGTAATGAAGCTGAAAATTCTGCTTTGATCACAGAAATAAAAAATTAGAAATTATAAAGAATATCTCTTTGGATTTGAGACTTTAGTCTTTGCAACTTTACAGATCTTCTTTATGCACCAAGAGCTTGTAACACTCCAAAGAGAAAGGAAAACTTGATATCGCATCATATGACCCCTTTAATTTGTAATAATATTTAACAATATTACTGTTTTTAACTGTATTTTGGTCAATTAAATGCAGCTTTGTTGAGCATAAGAGACTTCTTTCAAAAATCTTAGAGACCCCAAACTTTTGAATGGAAATGTACATAAAAATTAATTTCTGCAAACAATCAGAAATTGATTGTACAATTTTCATCGAATGAAAACTAGCCATTGGCTAAATTCGGTACAATGCATGAAATGGAATCATTTGTGTTAAAATTGTACATGGTCCCTTTTCAAATAAAGTTTAATAATAATAATAAATAATAATCACTGAAATAGGTGTTGTGAGATAAATGTCACTTGTTTCTGTGATGGCCTCCTAGACACTTTCTCTCTTTGCTAGTCAATCATTGTGCACATTCAAGTTTGTTGACATACCTTTGAAGGGTGAGGTTTTGAAGTCTTTTAAAACAAAATCAATTAGGCAAGTCAGTCCCACATTGCTTCCATGTGCACTCTATACTGTACTATCTGAATAAAGATGAAAAACACGCCGTCCCACCCTATTGGCCAGATACCAAACATCACACCTACTTAAATGTCACTTCATTTAACTCACAAAACTGCCATCATCGTTGTTCTAGTTATAAAAGTTTAAACAAAACTACATTTTTGTGTCTTTTTAACTCCGACTGCGCTGTGTGTTAATCATCTTAACGTCAAATTCTTAAAAGCTGTCAACTTTTTATTGTCCTTACAAGCACATTTTTACCTGACAGTGTTTTTCTGATGTCTCTTTCAGAGATGAGTGTCAACATATGAACTAAATTCTCATCTATTAAAATCAAATCAGAAAGCTCAAGAGGTACAACAAAAACAAAGAAAAAAGCATTAAAGAAGTTGATGTCATATGGACATGTGAGACTCACTGGGGTTGTTGCTCATCGCAGACCATGTGAGATACATGGTGTAGAGAGAGATGAGAGACGCCTGGAGCAGACCAGAGCTCGGCTGAGCCTCCTGCAACACATTTACCAACAATGTGAATCATTCTGTCAGCTTATTTGATGTGTGCAGGATGACATGAAATGTTCACATTCAGACAGGCTTGTCTGTTTTATCATGTTTAAATCCATTCAGTGAGAAAAGCAAGAAAACAAGCGGCGCAAATGCGTGTGGGAATGACCTGCACTTTTGGAAGAACGGCCACCACAGACACAATGATGCAGAAGATGAGGTTGAGGCTGATGAAGGCTTTGTGCTCGGCGCAGTCATCCGGCTGTGTGTAGAACTTAAATGTCACTTCATTTAACTCACAAAACTCCCATCATCGTTGTTCTAGTTATAAAAGTTTAAACAAAAACTTATCACACCTACATTTTTGTGTCTTTTTAACTCCGACTGCGCTGTGTGTTAATCATCTTAACGTCAAATTCTTAAAAGCTGTCAACTTTTTATTGTCCTTACAAGCACATTTTTACCTGACAGTGTTTTTCTGATGTCTCTTTCAGAGATGAGTGTCAACATATGAACTAAATTCTCATCTATTAAAATCAAATCAGAAAGCTCAAGAGGTACAACAAAAACAAAGAAAAAAGCATTAAAGAAGTTGATGTCATATGGACATGTGAGACTCACTGGGGTTGTTGCTCATCGCAGACCATGTGAGATACATGGTGTAGAGAGAGATGAGAGACGCCTGGAGCAGACCAGAGCTCGGCTGAGCCTCCTGCAACACATTTACCAACAATGTGAATCATTCTGTCAGCTTATTTGATGTGTGCAGGATGACATGAAATGTTCACATTCAGACAGGCTTGTCTGTTTTATCATGTTTAAATCCATTCAGTGAGAAAAGCAAGAAAACAAGCGGCGCAAATGCGTGTGGGAATGACCTGCACTTTTGGAAGAACGGCCACCACAGACACAATGATGCAGAAGATGAGGTTGAGGCTGATGAAGGCTTTGTGCTCGGCGCAGTCATCCGGCTGTGTGTAGAATATATAGAACAAAACCACAGCAGCAAAGGCACAGATATAGTGCACCAGTGTGAATGAGAACAGGGCTGTGGAGAAAACACACACATCCGTCAATATTCAAGTGGAAAAAACTGTGCAAAGGAACAGAATTGTAGGCAATCAGCTGATATGTTATATACCGTTATGATGATTTTGAATAAAAAAAGAAACCAAGTGAGCAACAAAACGTCCCTCGTGGACCCTTTTCACATTTACAGGAATCTCAAAAGCAGAAGTTTTCACAGTTGGGTAAACTTCCATACTTCTATAGTCAACGAATGCATTTTTTAATTCCCGTTTGCTCCAATATCAAGACAAAATAGCTTGGGTTTCTATGACTTTACAAAAGCGGAACAAATATCGAGAGCAGGGGTGTTTCTAGCTTTTCATCAGTACTGAGGCACAGGCGAAATAAAGGGAGTACAATATAAAAAATAAAAAAAAAGTGTGCCTAAATTTTGATACTCTTTTTATTAAACAATGTTTTGGATATAAATTGTCTTTACCTGTGGCACAGAGTCGTTCAAAAGCTGCTTCATTGCTGACAAATGCAATTGCAAAATTAAATATTCAACTTATCCAGCGCTTAGGTATCCCGTTACTATTGAAGTGTAAGAAATGGGTTAAAACTAATTAATCAAACTGTCCAAATTAATCAAACTGAATAGCAAACAATTTCAGAACTTTTTGCAAACCCGTTTAGATCCAATTAGATCAAAAGAGTGATTAATTTCTGAATCTGGCACTGCCAGTTATGATTCAGAACAGCTGACAGAAAACCCACAACTCTGTTGCTGAAATATTATCATGAAAATGATTCTCAGGTCGATATACATCAATCCCACACTGACACATTAGGATTTATTAGTAATATACTAAATAGATAACACTTTAAATTAAGCAACACGTTCACTATTAATTTGCTGCTTATTGATAGTAGGGTTGCAAAGGGGTGGAAACTTTCCAAAAATCCCTGGAATATTCCAAAAAATCCTGGAAAGTTTCCACCTTTTTGCAGCCCTAATTGATAGTAAGTAAGGTAGTTGTTGTAGTAGTTACATTTAGGTATGGGGTAGAGTAAGGGTAAGAGATCTAGAATATGATCATGTAGAATATGGCAATAATATGTGCTTTATAAGTACTAATAAACAGCCAATATGCTAGTAATGTACATGTTAATGAGCAACTAGTTCAGTGGTCGGCAACCTTTTGGGCATGAAGTGCCATTTTCAATTTTTCTGGTTAACCACTTTGTCTCGTTTTCCCAACTGCTCGTGTGCCAGTGATTATCCCTCTGCATGCCATAGGTTGCGAATTGGTCCCTAATCTAAAGTGTTACCACTAAAAATTCAAAATGAAAATATATAAATCTGTGGAAGATTTATAATGATAATAACTGTGGAAGTGACAGTCTGTAAAAAGGGTCCACTGCTTGTCAAAGCTGCAAGCTGGTTAGAAGAGAACGTTATATTAAAACGGCAAAGACAGCTTATAATACCGGTGACTTTAACATGACACCTGCTTTCAGCTCTTATCTTTATCAGTTCAAAAGCTTGGTAACACAGAAACAATGCTTCTGAACATACCTGCATACCAGCATTTGCTGTTCCCGTTCTCGGCGTTCTCTACCCACTTCTGGTTCCAGGTGTGAGCGAAATCCACCAGCAGAATGAGCTGGATCAGAATGAAGATGAAGGACCCAACCACACCGAAGTAGTACCACACTGCAACGGACAACATGTAGGCTAAGTTAGACATCCATTCCTGACCAATGAACTGGAGAGACTTCTCCAGCTGCTCCTGACATCTGGAAGGGATTTCTCGTTTCATAAAGTCTGCACTCACAAAGAGCCATTTCTAGTCAAGGAAACATTTTAAAGCAGAGCATAACTAGAAAAAGAATAAATTGACTACAAAATTTATATTTAAGATTAAGATAAATTACCAGACTCAAGACTTTTCAGGTATGGAAATTGCAATTTTAAAACTCCCTGAAATTTGGTTTTCAGTGACAGTGGGAATCCTGGTGTATGTATGGGATTATCAACATTTTTAAACATCCACGCAACCAGAAAAGTGCCACGTCAGAAAAGCAGGTGGTCGTTCATCAGGATGCATTAATGTTTACTCCACAAATGTGATGTGGTCACATGGGTAAAAGGAGTAAACAGGGCCTACAAATAATGTCGATTGCTTGCATTCCCATCTGGTTTTACACGAGAAACTGCTATTGCTCCTGGGAACTACAGAGCACTGAAAAACAACCTACACTCTCAGAAAAAAGGTACAAAAGCTGTCACTGGGGTGGTACCTTTTCAAAAGGTTGTACCTTTTAGGTACTAATATGTACACTTTAGGAACTAAATTGTACCTTTAAGGTACCAATATGGACTCTTTAGATACAAAGGGGAAGGGGTGCCTTTTGAGACAGTACCGCCCCAGTGACAGCTTTTGTACCTTTTAAGTGCATTACTGCCACCTATCTCTCAAATGGACCAGTGACACTCCTAATTGAGATTGTAGATAGAGTGTCAATGGTCCATTTGAGAGTCTGCGGGC
>NW_015540935.1:1414202-1434792 GCF_001515605.1 Sinocyclocheilus anshuiensis
GTGTCAATGGTCCATTTGAGAGATAGGTGGCGGTAATGCACTTATAAGTCTGCGATCCGCCGTAAAGCAAGAAGACGCCTCGCACGCAGACTGAAGAAGAAGACGCTTTACGCGCCGGCTGTTGAACGCGCTCTGGATGCGCTCAGGACAGTTCAGACATTGCAGTGCATTAGAGGTAAAAAACGATATAAATACTGTTCAGTTTCTTGCACAGACAGGGCTCGAAATTAACTTTATTAGACCTTATTGATCAGCTGATGTACCTGTGTTGAAAGCCCCATCTGGAACGAAGAAAGCTCCCACTGTAAGAGCGACCAGAATCAAGAACTTGAAGAACCAGAAACTGAAAAACAACATACACGGTCACATCGGCACGGGTCATTACATAAGACTTCCCTGACAAAATAAAACTATTGTGCAAAAAGGAATTTTCCATATTTAAAAAAAAAAAAGAAAAAAAAAGCTTTCACCAGCAGAGGGCAGCACTGAGCACACCCTGTCCATCATTACAGCTGGAAGAGTGAATAGTAAAGCTATACCCGTTTTGAATTGAGGCTCGTGGATCCTTGCTGCTTCTCACACGGATCATGATGATGGAGAAGAGGAAGAAGAAACAGGCCATGGCAAAGCACATCCTGTAGACCGACTTATAGCCAACAATGATCTCACAGTTCACCTTCCCTTCAAATCCAGGTATAGAAGAGCCTCCTTCACAAAAACCAGGGATCTGTTGATAAATTCAAGAAAATTAAAAAAACTGCAGCTTTACAAATATAATATTTCAATCTCCCTTTACAGTCTTGATAACATACTGTGGCTGTTTATATGTTCAAACACAAACATTTGAAAAATTTAAATGTGAGATTATGAATATGTGAGATTATGAATGCATAAACCACTAAATAAATTAAGCTTGCTGCGGTTTCATAAAACTACTAAAGCACGGCACAAATGAGAGAAGGCAAACAAACCAGCCAAAGAGCAGATTTATGTATTTAGAGAACACAAACACACACATATACACACAACACACATATACACACATACATATATATATATATATATATTCTTGTTAACTTGCTTTTGATACAAGTATGCAAATATAAACATGCAAAAAATATTTTGGAAGTGTAATGTTGTTAGTAGTCTAAGGTCATTTTCCCACAACCTACAATATATCCATCTCAACATCAAACACAACTCAAACATGGATTTATATTAGGCTTCGAAAACCGCAAAGAGGGAACTAATCTAATCATTACTACAAATTATTAGGAGAATAATTCTACTAATGCTAATTTCAGAAGCCTAGTATTTATAAACCTAAAGTATATTTTACGCACAGTGAGATTCAGAATGTCAGAAATTCACTTACATTTAATTAGCAATAAACTAGAAATAGAAATAGTGCAGAAATACATGCAATTTATCGTGCAGCCCTAATATATATATATATATATATTCTTGTTAACTTGCTTTTGATACAAGTATGCAAATATAAACATGCAAAAAATATTTTGGAAGTGTAATGTTGTTAGTAGTCTAAGGTCATTTTCCCACAACCTACAATATATCCATCTCAACATCAAACACAACTCAAACATGGATTTATATTAGGCTTCGAAAACCGCAAAGAGGGAACTAATCTAATCATTACTACAAATTATTAGGAGAATAATTCTACTAATGCTAATTTCAGAAGCCTAGTATTTATAAACCTAAAGTATATTTTACGCACAGTGAGATTCAGAATGTCAGAAATTCACTTACATTTAATTAGCAATAAACTAGAAATAGAAATAGTGCAGAAATAATTATTTACACTACCTGTCAAACTTTTTGAATAATTAAATGTTTTTGAAATAAGTCTCTTACACTCACTAAAGACATATTTATTTGATCAAAAATACAGTAAACACTAATAAATGTTATTACAATTTAAAATAACTTTTTTTATTTTAATATATATATTAAAATGTAATTTATTGCTGTGATCAAAGCTGAATTTCAGTGTCACATGATCCTTCAGAAATCATTCTAATTATTATCGACGCTGAAAACTGTTTTTGCTGCTTAATAGTTTTGTGGAAACTATGATGCTGTTTTTTTCTTCAGCATTTGTTTGATGAATAGCCACCATTTATTTGAAGTACAAATATAAATGTCTTTACGGTCACTTTTGATCAATTTGTGACGTTCTTGTAGAAAATTCCGCTTTGCATCACAGGAATAAGTTACATTTTAAAATACACATTCACATAGAAAAGTTATTTTAAACTGTAATGCTATTTTACATTATTACTGTTTTTGCAGTATTCTGATCAAACAAACTGCAGCCTTGGTAAACACGAGAAAAATAGATCTCAATTATTCCAAATTTATGACCAGTGGTGCCAATATTTAGAAAATAAATATAGACATTTATTTATTCGTTTGTTTTGTTTATTTCCATGTTTGGTCTCAGATTAAAACGTCCCCAAATTTAAGTTTTAGAGCCGGGCAAATATTTCCCTTTAATAAAAATCAATCATTCAATCTGACACCGGTCTATCTTTTCCTTATACCTTCTTGAGCTGTGTCTCCATGCCGGGCAGGATCATGATGATGGACACTACAGTGCCCAGCAGCAGGAAGAAGGAGAAGGCCAGGCGGCTCACAGTGGAGCTGTATGTAGAAGGACAGCATCCTGATAAAAGACAGGGCGCAGAGCCGCACAGACAGGACGCCTGCAGTGATGGGAAGTCAAGTCACCTTCATTTCTACAGCGCTTTATACAATACAGACTGTGTCAAGCAGGAAAACAGTTGGTCAAGAAACACTCAACAGAGCAAATACACACATTTCTCCGTACTACAGGAAGAACACGAGTAGCCTGGACCTGTATGTTAAACATTTATATTAAACAGCGCTGGTAAAAATGGAAATGTTTGGTCTGGAAAGCGAGTGAACCGCGCGCGACGAAATTCTGAAAAAGTGTTTTATAGGTAGACATTGGGTGCAAATATGACCTTACTGAGAGCAAACAGAGTCTAAAAACATAAAGAAACGCCGTCCTTTAGTCATTATGTTTTTATAGTTTATTTACGTAACCAAAACGAGGAAACAACCTCTAAAACTCGTCTCGGTTATAGAAGTTTTGGGGGAAATGCGCTGCTGTCTTTACCAGATGAAATTTGACAACATTGATTTGAGTCAAAAGAATATTTTAGACTTACGCAGCTCGCCAGCGAGCACAAGGCCATACACGCACCCATGATGAAGGAGAAGACACCGAAACTAAAGCTAAAACACGGAAGTCAATCTTTCCGCCTCATTCGACTTTCTTAAGAAAGGAAACTCTAAAAGAGTGAGCAATGATTGGCTGGGAGACACATCGCTGGACCGGTGGACCAATCAGACGGCGGTACAGAATCATCGCTGAAGGAACAAGCCAATCAGATGACAGGGTTTGGAAAGATGACTTCTATAACTTTTATAACGACACGCTTTGATCTCGCCGCCACGCGGTCACGTGGTTCATGGAGCTCTCAATAGTTCCAAACAACTCCGTGCTGTCAATATGTTTGAATGGGTTTAAGTAGGATAGACAGCAGTTTCACTATATTTGCAGCCATTTCTAGTGATTATTAACACATCATGTGCATTTATTGTGTATTGATAACTACGCTGACTACGTTTTACAATCGCATTTTATTCTGGGGAGTGATGAAGAGACAGCATTAATATTTTTCTAATATGCTTACTATTCATATTACAATTAGTGTAGTATTTAGGCTAAATAGAGAAAATGTTTTTTTTTTAATTCCAGTGAAAAGAGGCAAATTAGAGACGTTTGGTGGCCAGAAAAATAATATTCCTATGTAATGCCATGGTTTAACCACTAGATGCCAGTATGGCTGCTTAATAAATATAGCCTACATCAGGGGTTCTCAAAGTTTACATTCAAAGGTCCGAATCTGAATTCTCATCAACATCAAACGGTCCGAAATAATTCGTACAAAACTTGTTTTTAAAGGGTTAGTCCACCCAAAAATGAAAATTAGGCTGTGTTTTACTCACCCCAGAGGCATCCTAGGTGTATATGACTTCCTTCTTTCAGACGAATCCAGTCGGAGTTATATTAAAAATTGTCCTGGCTATTCCAAGCTCTATCATTGCAGTCCGCGGGTGTTGCAGTGCTTCAGTCAGAAAGAAGTGAAATAAAAAGCACCCATCCATTAAAAAAAAAGTGTGTATTCAGGTTTAAATCCCCACCGGGATAGAAACACACACACACACACATACTGGTTTCCATAGACGTAATGGTTTTTATAGCCTATACTGTACAAACTGTACTCTGTTACCCTAAACCTACCCTTAAACCTACCTACCTACAAAACTTTCTGCTATTTTAGATTTTCAAAAAAGAGTTTATCATCACGCAATGATATTACGCAGCGCCTGAAAATAGTCCCCTGCACGCTCCCTGTGCAAGCAGGTGGTCACGTTGGATATGTTGGAGCAAACACGGCTTAGTGTGAAATCTTGTTTTGCCATGGCTGATGTTTCTGAGTGTTCTCCACTATGTTTCCGCTGCCTGTGTATTTTGATCTCCTAATTATTTACCTGGTTTAGATTATTTGCTGCCTGCCTAGAGACCTTTGCTTTGTATTGCCTTGACTGTGCTGTTGACTGTTTTCTGCCTACCTCGTACCTGTACCTGTTTACATTACACGATATCTGACCAGCCCCTGGTTGTATGTATTGCTCTCTGGTGATCAACCCGCACCTGTCTGACTACTCTTTGTGCTTTGTCAATGAAGCTGCAAATGGATCTTAATCCCAATTCTTCGTTAAATTAATAGTCACCTTTATTTATAGTGATTTGTACAATACAGATTGTTTCAAAGCAGCTTTACAGGGATAAACAGGAAAATAATGTTTCAGTGATGCAAACAGACATCAATTCTGCTCTAAAAAAATGTCATTGCTCAGCTGAGGTCAGTTCAGTGTTGATGCAGTTCCGTTCAGTAATGTGTAAAGTTAATCAATTATGAAAGCAGTTCAACTACACTGTAAAGCAGCCCTTTAAAAACTGTGATGTCATCATTTAGTTCAGTTCTCATCCAATAATAGTCATATTTACATAGTAGTACTTAGACACAAGAGAACCGAGGCCAACGGTGGAGCCAAAGTGATGGAGAACCCAAAGGGGCCATGGTGAAGCTGAAAGCTCAGAGGTCCATGGTGGAGCAGGTGGAAATCTGCTGACTGAATGACGTACCAGTGGAGCCGAGCGATCGGAGGATCGAGAAGGACACATGGCCTTGGAGGGCCCGGGTGAAGCTGGAGGTTCAGAAGGCTTGGGCCATAGGCGCGGGAAGTGGGGGTGCTGAGGGTGCTGCAGCACCCCCTGTTTTTTTCTGTTGGCAACTGTTTAACTGTTGGGAATAAAACAAAAATCAGAGTGTCTATTTACACTAAGTGCAAATAGCCCGCCTTGTTGGCAGAGGCTATTTACATTAACTCCACCCACCAACGTGTGATTGGGCTAGTCAACATTACAAAAGAAGAAAATCAATCTTCAGATTCAGTGGTGTAGATGGTAAAGCATGTGTTATACTACTTTTGACGCGATCGACCCGTTTTCGAGTCTGCCTTTTGGCTAACTTTTTTCTCCCTTTTCAAATTTCAAATTGCATCAGAAAAGCATTTATTTTTAATAAAAATTAAGGAAATAATCAAATCAAAAAGTTGAAAATAAAGTATCGGGTAGGGTTAGGGTAGGTGTAGAGGGCTTTTGTCCCAATAAGGTGGCATCCATTTAATAATTTGAATTAAAATTAAAATGTACACTCAATAAGTTATTATTGCATATTATGCAATGTATTACAATGCGGAGGTGCAGATAATTCCCACTATTTGCAATAAGTAATTAGCAGAATATCCTGCTATTTTAACATAGTATAAATAGAATCTATAGTTATTTGCACTTAGTGTAAATAGCATATCTTCACTAAAAATACTGCTATTTTCACTTAGTGTAAATAGCCTCTATCTATACCCACACTTGTGGTCTTGGCCACTTGACAGCGCGTGCGCGCGACAAAAAGTAAGTGCGCAAGACTGTCCCAGTTCTTAAAAACGCCAAAGCGCAGTGCCTTTAACGCACACTAAACCCACACTATCTCGAATACTATGGGCTTACATTTCTGCCACAATTCTGCGCGCGAAAGATCATATTTTGAGCGCACAAAAGTGCATTTTGCACGCGCGCGATCTGAGTTTTGTGGAGAAAATGTTCGTTTCGCAAATAAAAAAGTCTTTCGAGCGCACGGAAATCAATTTTGCATTTAAAATACGTTTTTGGATGTGTGCAGACCTTCTCTTTTGCGCGTGCAACATTTCACTAGCTTGCTCACCTGATGCCCCCCTCAGTGCTCGCTAAATACCAACAGCTCCCTTGCTCAACACAACCCAGCGTTACATTCTCACCGGTGAATGACACATGATGTAGCGATTGCAGGGAGGGTGGGACGTTTGCTTTCAGTGCTATCAGGCTAAAGTTAGCATTTTCCAAGATCTTCTACTGCACCTATAAAAATGCAAAATTGATTTTAGTGCGCTCGAAAGACTTTTTTCTTTGCAAAACGAACATTTTCTCCACAAAACTCAGATAGCGGGCGTGCAAAATGCACTTTTGTGCGCTCAAAATATGATCTTTTGTGGCAGAAGTGTAAGCCCATAGAATACCACTCCGGAGCGGTATTCAAGGCTTAGTGTATCCCATCATGCATCATGTTCTGGAAATAAATCGTGAGACTTTTTGCCGAGATCTCGCGAGAGGTCATGGAAACCTTTCCAATGTATGTTAAATATTAATAATAGTTAGCTATTACATATAATTTGGTAGTAAAACAAAGAGTTGCACATTTTATTGGTGCAAATGAGTAGTGGTGATAATTATTTTGTACAACATTTGCAACTAAATTTTATTACTTAATTAGAAGCACCACAAAATTAAATTGTGTCATCTGTTATAGGCACTACTGGACAGATATTTAGAATTTGATTTTAAAATTCAAAGTATTGAAAATAAAAATGAAGCTTTGTAAACACTTGCATTTTTACAACACTCTAAGTGTGTCCCGTCAGGTAATGAAAAGTTCTACACACACTTGTGGTCTTCATGCTCACTTGAACACTTGGAACAAATACAGGAAATACGTCATAGAAGTAGTCAAGTGGTCAAGTGCAAAGACCGCAAGAGCGGGTATCTGGACAAGGCAAAAGTTCACATCTGGCCAAGTACAGTTTAAATCCCCGGATGTGTTCTTGCTCCGCCCCTTTTATCAAGGATGCATCCAGAGGTGACTTGTGCGAACTTGAGGCAACCAGGTATCCCAGAATGCATTTCGCACCAACCAGCGAGCGTAAATGGCGGAGAAAACCCGCATAATTTTCAAAATATTACTGTTATTGTGTCATGAAATGCAGTTCTAAGAGTATTTCAGGTGAGAATATAGTTGTTAAAAACTCAAATCTGCGGTTTATTTATAAAGATAGTGCCTATTTAAAAATTTGTTTCGCCGATTTCGGAGACGCGAGATCCACGCCATCACCGGGCGCTCAGTGCTCATGTATCCGCCGAGAGCAGCCTCACCTCGGCTAGGCCTTCTGACATTTGCCGCTGGCTCTGATGGCTCTGTAGTGGTTAAACATGAGATATAATTCATTTTGGGTAAATCTAACAGGCAATCTTTGGTCTCATGAATCTATTATTTCTTCCAGGTCATATCGTTTTGGCTGAGCACAAAGTTATGTTTGGCTGAGCACAAAGTTATATGTAAATAATATAAATTATTTTTTTATTAATCGTAATACAGCGCTGTCTTTGTTGCATACATTTTACTGAATTGTTTGCTTTTGTCTTTATTTCCTATTACGTAAGTATTTTATACTTTATACTTATACTTTTATAATGGCTATATTGTTCATTAAAACTGACATTTAACAAAAAAGGCAGATTTGTGCTTGTCATATTTCATTTTATTATACATTCAGTGAAGATAATCAGAGTATATGTGCACATATTACCTAAACCACATATTAATGTTTTATATTTTTAAAATGAAAACGAAAAGGCAGTGGTGTTTGATATATTTCGTTTCACTGTAATGTATATACGTTTTTGCGGCTATTAATATGTTTAAAAGAAAACTAAAAGAGGCAGTGGTGTTTGATATCATATTTCGGCGTATTGTATGCATACAGTGAAGATAACCGGAGTAGCCAAGGCGAGCTGACTGACGTTATCAAGTACAGTGCTGCTCCATTTGCAGAATTACAGGTGTTGTGCCAAATTCTGACCCCCGCAAGATTATTACCCCTACCCCCCTAGTATTGGTAGGTTTAGGGTTAGGTGTGGGGGAGGGGTTAGGATTAGGCAATCAGGTAGCGATTTCAACGAGAGGGGGTAATAATTTGGCAGGGGTCGAAAATGGGCACAACACTGGACTTGCGTCCTTCCGTGCTCCTCCTTTTATCCTTCCGGAGCTGCTCCGTGTGACTTGAGACCGGTGAGTGGCGCAGGTGTCGCGCATTATCATTCATTTAGCCCACCGGCCTCGCTCTGCTCCCACGGCTCTCGGTGGAGCCGGAAGACTAATGGACCCCAGTGGAGGGATCAGAATCTAAATACTGACTAGTGTGGTCCTCAAAGGATCAATTCCACTGGGTGAGGAGGAGACGAACCGTCATTAGATCCATCAGCTTTGGGTCAGTTATTTTGTCACACTGTATGAGAGTAGTTGAGGCAAGGATCTGTTTGCAGCTTTTAATAAATATGCAAGGTGAAGATAATGCAGAAAAAAATGCCAAACCAGTCCACAATAACTGACAAACTGAAGAGAGAGAGAGAGAGAGAAATCATGTTACTTGTTGTCCTTATAAATATCAGTAACTGCACTAAATTGCACATTTTTCCTCATTTTGGGCATCTGAATAAAGTTGAGGTGTTTTTTCTCTCTCTCTCTCACATTGAGTGTGAGCTCCATATTATATATCACACTAAATGAGCCATAAATGCTTGATGTATCATTGTTTTAAATGTATTTGCTTAATGGTTATAAACTGTTCAATTTTAAAATGAGATTTTTCTCATTATTATTTCATGTTTCAGACTTTACAGGGTTAATTACAGCAGCTTTACAATCTGTCAAATAGATTTACATATATATTTAATAAATATATATTTAATTTCCTGCAGCGGCATCTAGTGAAAAAGATGGAACTGTGGAATTTTTCACTATCACCTTACTCTTGATGTCTCCTAGTTACTCTGGTCTTTGGCGTTTGCTAATAATCTTCAAATTACATCCACCAAAGGCAAGTCAAGTCAGTCAAACACTTGCTGATTGATCTGGGGCAAAAACCTAACAACAGATTTAACGATAAAAAAGTAAAACTGACTGCCAATTTCTCCAAAACGTTTGTAATATAGGTAGAAAATGGGTAGCAATGATTCATTAAATCCAGCTTCCTCAGGAAATCCTGATCTTTCTTATCCAGATTAATACGATTAATAGCTCTGTTCATCTGAGACAACGCTCTGACTCTTCATCCATATTCCACATTGTATATTTGTCACGAATTCGGTCCATGGACTTCCGTTTATTCACCACCAGAGGTCACCCTTTCCATTACATTGACTCTCGCACAACACAAACTGTTGCATAGCACCCCGGACTACATATCCCATCATTCTTTGCACGATTTGCACACTGCACTGATTGCACTCATTGCACACAGCTGTTTCTAATCACCTCACTCACTATATAACACCCACTCTAACCACCTTTCTCTGCTGAGTATTGTTTAGCCCGTACCCCATTCCGAATCTCTGTGTTTTCCTTGTTTTGCCTTGCCTTGCCTGTTTCCGCGGTTTCTGATCTTTGCCTGTTTTCCTGTTTTTTTCCCTCTCGTCTCGCCCCTGTGTTTCTGTCTGCCGATCGGTGACCTACGCTAGCCCTGGGACTATTCTTGTGTTTTGCCCGCCATATACCTGTTTGCCATTGTTTGACCCTGCCTGTTTACCACGTCTCTTTAATAAAGCCTGCAGATGGATCCACACGTCTCACGTCTCGTCAGCCCCGTTACAGAATTCCCATATTGATCTTTAAAGAAAACAGACACAATAAATTCCACTGTTATTTGACTTTTGAATATATACCTACAGATAGAATTGAACTGTTTGTAACATGACCTGCCATGTTCTCCTTGCTGATTTTTCCAAATGTTCTAGAAGTCTTTATATTCATGCAATGACATTTGCATTGATTCGCTCAGCAGAAACATTAATCCAGAGTGACTAACAAGAGAGGAGTAGTACAGCACAAGCACTTCGACGTGAGGAAAAATGCAATCAGAAGTGCAATTGTGCAATAAAATACTCTCAGGTTAGAGGAATATTACATTTATACAATCCCAGGTCTATTTAGGCCGACGGTTGACACTTTACAGATTTTAAATAGCTGTAATACACAAGACACTTACAGTATGTTTCAGAGAAATGCAATGTAGAGCTGTCCAGGGTGCTGAAACTGTAAACCACTGTACTTCATGTTTTGTCTCCGATATCACCAATAGCTAATATTTAGTCTGCACATGCTAACAAAATGTTTTCACTCAGCCTTGTTCTTCTGCAGATCTGAAAATAGGTGAGAAATACAGGAGTGGCAAAAGAAACAGTTGAACTGTATTGCTCCAGTACTCCAGTTTCTGATGGTGAGTCAGAGGACGAGTCTCATCCTTCACTGTCATCCTTTACAGACAAGATCACTGAAATCAGATCCTAGATGTGACTGGCCGTTCCACTGTTTCACACTTGCTTTCCAAGTATTGATCATCCACTGATTCCCTAAGGTCTTTGAGAAAGAACTGAACTGGCAGCTTTCCCTTTGGGATATGACCCTGATTCTCAATAGTGTGGTCCAAGCTTTCCATGCATATAATTGCAAATGCTGCCAATTAGACAAAAAAGAACTGTTTTTTTTTTATTTAATGTTCTTGCACATAATCTCATTTAATTTCTCAAATATTTCAAAAAGGTCCTTATATTGTGAAATAGTCTGGTTTTGTAAACACATTGTTGAAGCTCTTCACCCAGACATGAAAATTTGTTGAAAATGTGCTCACCCTCAGGTCATCCAAGATGTAGATGAGTTTGTTTCTTCATCAGATTTGGAGAAATGTAGCATTACATCACTTGCTCACCAATGGATGCTCAGCAGTGAATGGGTGCCATCAGAATGAGAGTCCAAACAGCTGATAAAAACATCACAATAATCCACAAGTTATCCACAGCACTCCCAACAATTAACATCTTGTGAAAGGAAAAGCTGCATGTTTGTAAGAAACAAATCCATCATTAAGACGTTTTTAACTTCAAACAAAATACGAGTCCTCTATCCATTTTATTGCTTTCTCCTGAGAAAAAGTCATCTCGTCTGAATCAGGAGAGAAATATGCACAAATCAAGCATAGTTTACAAGCCTAAACAGTCCAGAATAGTGAGAGGCCCATAGTGGATGGACTTTTTTTTACTGGAGGAAGCATTGTTATGGATTGTGGACTTGTGGAGTTAGACTGTTTCAATTTCAATAGCCTTATTGATAGATTTGTTTCTTACAAATACGCAGCTTTTTGCTTCGTGTGGATTACTTGTGGCACCCATTCACTCAGAAGACCCACTGGTGAGCAAGTGATGTAAATAATGCTACATTTCTCCAAATCTCCGAAACAAACTCATCTACATCACCTGAGGGTGAGCAAATTTTCAGCAATTTTTCTTTTTTTTTTTTTTTGGTGAACTATTCCTTTAACTAAAACCTCTGAACATATAATGTAAATAAACATCTAGATATGTATTGTACTAAATACAATCCATCTTCACTGTGTGTTGAGGAGAGAAAGAGGGGCAGTTTGAAGGGTGTTTCAAGCACGTGCCGCATCCATTGTCCTTAGTCACCTCTGCTTGACATGGGTCACCTCCAGAAAACCCCTCTGGGGCAGAAACAAGCCAAGGCCATTGGTTACTAAGGATATCTCCATAGAAATCCTTCAGTCTTCATGATCTTCCTGAGGGAAGCATAAATGCAGCCAGCTGCTTTATCATCTGTATGCATGCCGTATGTTGCCTTTAGGAAATGCAACAATATACATATAGCATGTATACTTTGACTACATATGATAAATCTCAAACATAAAATTAGCAGAATGACAATATGGGTATTTGTACACTGTAAAAAAAAATTCTGTAAAATTGACGGTAAAAAACCAGCAGCTGTGGTTGCCGGAATTTTACCATTAAAAATATGGTAGCGACGTTTTAGGTTTTACGGTTTTAACTTAAATTTACAGTTAAATACCGTAAATTCATTAACTGATATAATGTTAATATACCAACCTATTGAAGTACTGAAATCTGTTTTGTACCTTTGTAATACGCTGATAACCACCAAATGCAGGTGGTGATGAGAAAGTCACATGACGAACCAAAGCCCATCACAAGCAGCTTTTAAATAATAACATATATAGAAGGTGCACAGCGTCATTCACACAAACACTAAACACCATCATGGTAACACACATGAAACTGAAATAATGCAATAAACATTCATTTAACAACATTAGGTGTAACACACAACCCTAATATACAAAACTGATAAGAAAAAACTAAGAAGAAACATAGTTATTTCAACAAAAAAATATCAAATTTGAAATGTAACGCAGGGAATTCTGGGAATGTCAATTTACGGTTATTCACTGTAAATTATACGGTCTTTTTCACTTCCAAAAATGGTATACTACCGTAAAATTAATGTCCAATAGAGTTTTTCACCGTATATAGTAGGGGAATTTACCATTAACCATTTAACAGGTTTTTACTGTAGCATTTTTACAGTCTTTTACTGTTAAATTCACAGTGTATGTTAAATTTTACAGTGTATGTTATAAATTCAATACATTTACATACATACATATACATACATACATACATATACAGTATATATATATAATACTATGTCATTTTAGGCTTTCACTATATTTCTATTATATTTGAATAATGCTTATTGCAGGCATTATGTTGTAATGTGAGTTTATTCATGTTTCAGTTATCCAGTTATCATCACAGAACAATTTGAATAGAAATTTGTTTACAAACATCTTATATGAACATTGTGGGTATTCTGGTTCACTGGAAATCAGTGTATGGTCATTTTTAACATATTGCATTGTGGGATACCCAGTACACTGGTAATCAGAAAATGTGCTCATATTTTAAAGTAGTATTTACAGTACGTAGTCGTTAGGTACAATTATGTACCTTTAAGCTACTAAAATGCACTTTTTTAGGGGTAAGTAAGGTACAAAGGTATATCTTTTGAAAGGGTACCAACCCAGTGACAGCGATCATTGTGTACATTTTTTTTTTCCTGAGAGTGTGAATACTCAAGTGACCTAATACATTTACTAAAACAACCAAAGCACACTGGCATACTCTATCCCATAATGCATTGTTCTTGACCTTCAAGCTTTTGGTGTGACCAAAGAACAGATGTGTTTGTTTTTGTTTTTCTCTCTTATTTTATTTATGTATTTTTTGACAGAAAGTTAATGCATTTTACACACAAAAAAGAGATAACCAGACACCATTTGCTGAAGGAAACATGACTTTAAAAGATCATGTGACAACAATGTATCATGCCACTGTTTGATATGTTTAGATATTGCACCTGTTTCACATATATTTCCTTTTTTTTCCCCTTATTTATTTTTATTTTTTTTTATAATGCGTGATAATCAGTAAGCTATGTGTTACATTCCACACAGAGCCAGAGCTCCAGCTGCACTTTTGATTGGCTTTTAACGAGTGCGTCATGTGACCCCCAGAAGCACATGCCCAAATATCATATGAAGAGAGTTCTGCTTCTGTTCGATGTGTTTAATTAGCTGAAGCTTTATGACTAACACGACTAACAGGTGCTGTGCTGTTTCCTCTGACATGAGTCAGCAACCTGTGCTCTTGTTGAGAGTGCGTTTGGGAGGCTGATGAACGGCATCCAAGAATCCTGCATGCATATTTAATTGGAAAGTAGATGCGGGTTTAATTGTGTTTGTGGGTGACGGGCCGCATGACAACCCCAATACAGTCACCAGAGCAGAACCACAGCAGGAGCCCCGACTGACTCACTGCTCCTCGTTCATCCATCCATCCATCCATCCATTCACTCACTCACTCACTCGCAAATGCTCGGCGTACTATAAAATGCCTTTGAGAAGGGGAATATTGGACTCACGCTTTTAGGTTCTCGCAAGGCTGGAGACCAGTCCTCATTATTTAGTTGACCGAACAACAAAGAGAAAATGAAATGATTTCTAAGTCATGAAGATGCCCTCGGCGAATCCGCATCTGAATCGCACAGGTGAGAACTTTATGATATCAACCACAGAAATGACGGATAAATGCAAATAGAAATAGTCCATCTACATATTTTAGTTTGTGAAATATATGCAATTATTTAATAAAATGAATATATCCTGCATAAAAAAAATAAAAAAATAAAAAAATAAGCTTTTTGTTATATTGTAATGATTGGCAAAATAAAAAAAAAACACGTTATTTAAATAAGTAAATAAATCTTTTACTCTTATTAAATATATTTCCCTCCATGCTTCAAGAAGTTTTGCAGGTTGATGTAATTGTAAATTGCTGAGTGTGAATGGTGTTTGACGCACTTGACGCAATTCACATTCATTACGCGCTGGCGTCAGAGATCAATTAAATACCATTTACACGGCTCAGTGTCTCATTGTTCTCCTGGTTTCTGCTTGAGGTGTGAGAACAATAAGACTCTGCGGACATGTGCGCTTCATGAAGCCCAAACCAGAACTGCTGTCATCTTTGATGAATATATCCTGCATAAAAAAAACAAATAAATAAATAAATAAGCTTTTTGTTATATTGTAATGATTGGCAAAATAAAAAAAAACACGTTATTTAAATAAGTAAATAAATCTTTTACTCTTATTAAATATATTTCCCTCCATGCTTCAAGAAGTTTTGCAGGTTGATGTAATTGTAAATTGCTGAGTGTGAATGGTGTTTGACGCACTTGACGCAATTCACATTCATTACGCGCTGGCGTCAGAGATCAATTAAATACCATTTACACGGCTCAGTGTCTCATTGTTCTCCTGGTTTCTGCTTGAGGTGTGAGAACAATAAGACTCTGCGAACATGTGCGCTTCATGAAGCCCAAACCAGAACTGCTGTCATCTTTGAGCATTTTTAACATCATTAGCTATAGAGACATATTAACCGATGAGTTGATTTCCTGCCTTTTGATATAAAAACAAAAAACAAAAAAAAAGAGTTCGCACAGATAGGTTCCAGCAAATAGCCTACACTTGTATTTGTGAGTCTTCGACTTCTTTAAAACGCATCTACTCTGGGTTGCACGCAAATATCATGCTATTTTGAAAATTAGTAGGCTACACATTATTTACGGTAAAAAACGCGTTCTGATGGAGTGTCTTTAAAAAAAATCGATAACCACCTTCAGATTTTCCCCCACACATTTTCATTCTTAAATGGCCTAACTGGGAAAATGTACAGTAGCATACTTTGACATCGCTTTGTAGTGAGAACTATATCATAAATAACATAGTCATATAGGCCTGCGAAAATTTTAAAATGACACAGTATTTAAGATGTTATTCATGACGTTTCAAACACGCATGGTTTTTTTAGATGCGTAGAATATAGATTGCAACAAATCAATGTTTTGTTGTGAAGGAAGTGGTCAGGCCTTTATTGCTTTTATCCGCTGTGTGTGTGTGTGTGTGTGTGTGTGTGTGTGTGTGTGTGTCAGCAGGGTTTAAGAGGGGAGGGCACTTCCTATTCCCCAACCTTACATTCTCCATCTGCGATTGGCCCATTGGCGACTTTGGACCCTATGGTCGCAGAAACGTGCAGTTCATCAGCTCAGTGAAGTTGAGCATCACGTAGACTTGACCTATAGCTGAGGGGATGCTACAGTGACCCGAGTCCTGTGATTCACTCAGGAATAAACACTGGCCACTGTTTTATGCTGTTTGGGGCCCCAATCAATGATCTATTTTTGCAGTGTGAAGCAAGAAGAGGTTGAAGACATCCTGGAGACATGGCTGAAGGTGAGGTCGTGGGTGATCCTCCAGTGGGGGGTCAGTGAAGAGAGAGAGAGAGGGGGGCGGGATAAAGAAGAGGGGGGTGGGACGGATCTCCTGCATTGTCTTTCAGATTTGGGGATCTTTACAAAGAGCTCTTCCCAGAAGCCCTGGAATTGTCGCGTCGTTACCGCTAAAATGTACCCCGAATCTTTTGTTTGTTCGTTCCTTCTGGCGTTTTACTCAGAGTTTTGAAATGCGGAGGGAAGTTTGAGGCGCTTTCAGTACTACTTGGGATTTATTTGGAGGTTGATGGGCGAGATGGGTGAAATGGGCTCAGTTTATGAGCAATATTACACAGGTGAGCGGGTGCGCATTTGTGCTTATCTGGTTAATTACTGAGCGCGCACTGATAAATCAACTTTTTTTAATTGTGTGTAATTTAATGCTAAAATAGCGCTTTTTAAGAGAACTGCATGAGGCGTTAATTAAAAAAAAAAGTCCTTTGATAATCTGTTTTCAACGTTTTGATACCACTGATGATTCACATAATGGAAAAGTAGCTGCATGCTTTGACTACAATATTCCCTATTTTGATTTATTGATGATTGCAAGACATTTCAATGTATATTTCTTGAGGGAAATGGAATTCTAGCGTTTCAACTTTCATTGCTGTCTACAAAATCAGCGAAGAAATGAACCGAGACATTTTCCAAGTTACCTGTTGAACTGATAACAGCCTATGGACGGACTGTGCGTTTAATTGCGTTTTTTTATGTAAACAAACGTTTTATTTTGGATTATAAAAGTATGCATTTGGACAGTGTAAAATAAGTGCTGAACAAAGAGAAAATCCATTCACTGGTGTTTTGCACGTAGCTTCTGGCATGTTCTCGCCAAGCGTGATGAATTCACTACATGTCGAAACAGCCCTCAGATTGATTTTTTCGTCCACTTTCGATAGCGTGATATTTTTGTAAAGTTAGTTGTGATTTTCTCGTTTTTGTGATTCATCAAGGTGGCTGTGCAAAGACCGAGGAGGAGGAAGCCGCGAGCTCCGAGGAAGACTCGAGCTCGGTCCGTGGAAGTGGCTTCTGCAAATGGTTTAACGTGCGGATGGGCTTCGGCTTTCTGTCCATGACCCACCGGGAGGGCATCTGTCTGGACTCACCCGTGGATGTGTTCGTCCATCAGGTGAGAGCAAATGAATGCTGTCGCTTTTAATGGAGCGGACCTGTAAGGCCTACCTCTGTAGTCCTCTCACGACTCAAACGAGGTTACTATGCTACATTAAATATTTACGGTATTAGTAGGCTGCATGTATAATTATTTTCTACCTTTTATAAAGCTATAATTTAGTGTTCGGTGTTAATGCACGAACATTAACGCCTGGATATTATTATTTTTTTAATTGCATTTTTTTTCTCTTTCAAAAACAAACATGCAGAGATACTTAACGTCAAACAGAACACAATAATACATATAACAGATATACATCATGGAGGTTAAAACATTACATTTTACAAATAACATTTTTTAATGTGAGAGACGTTTGTATACATTTCTTGTTCCTAGTGATTGAAATCAATGAGTCATCAAATATTTTAAGTTCTTTACAGAAAAACTTAAAAGAGGGAGTAACAGACATTATTTTTGCTTTATGTACATGGAACTTCCCATGAAGAATTATCACCTTTAAAGTGTTATCAACTACATCTGATCCAGTATTACAGTTAAAAAAAAAAAAAAAAGGATCATAGATTCATCTATTTTAATTACTTTATAAAATATATCAAAAACCAACATAGACACCTGCTTCCAAAAGTCTTCAGAATATTTACAGTTATGAAATAAATGTGTACGCCTGAATATTAGATAGAGGCTAAATCAAAACCCAAATTCTTCAGTCGAAACCTCTTTTTTTTTTTTTTTTTAGCATCCATTTTTAAGCTGTATAGGGTTTTATGGTGATCTTCAGATCCTGTGTTGGTTTGTGTGTAGATGGTTTTATTCATTTATGTATTTAGTTATTTCTGGAGTTCTTGGACAATTTCTTAGAATTGCAAAAGCTTCTTTTATTTGACACCAGGTTGTGAAGCTCTTGTTTTGCTTATAACTGGGACCTTTATTTAGTTATTTAACACGCATGTATTGTCCAGTGGTTTTATTTTTGAATGATTTCCATATTTAATCTATTTGGTTCTTTGGAAACGTCCACATTTCTGGTGGTCTTTATAGATGTAGAATGTATGTATTGGACTAAACCGAACTGAAGAGGCCAGAAAGCTGAGATTCGTGTGCTTTAATTGTTTATTTAATATTTCTGCAAATAAACAAATGACTATTATTCTGAACATTGTATGGGATGTCAGTTCATGGGGTTTTAATTTTAAGGGGTTTTCCCCTTTCAATGTTAAATAGGGTGAATACAGAAAGTGGGCGCTCTGTTATATTATAAGTTGTTGTTTTAAAATATGCCAATTTTTTTTTTATTCTACACTGTACAGTGGGAAAATGAACAAAATATTAAAGGCAAAACTTAAATTTAAAAGTGGTCCCACTTCACCTTTATTTACTCTATTAGGTTGTATTAAATTTTAAATGCAGGCCTGTTCTTTCACATTTCTTCCAAAGATTGGCCTGAAATGGTAAGCAAATTGAAAATGATTGCTTCATTGTTAGTGTGTGTAGATTTGGGTGCTCTCCTGTAGATCAAACTGTCCCAAACGATGTTATTTCATGTTTGAACCGTGGTTCAGTGGGTTGTACACATGCTCACAGGTTCAAGTCCGGTCTCAGCATGTCCTTGTTCCTTGTCTGCTCTTTAACTCTGACTACTGTCTGCACCTTATAAATGAAGACAGAAAGCTCGAAAGTAAAACCTCTATGACTATTAAACTCAAAATCACTCCGATTTGTTCTGCAGTGATGTATAACAGAGATTAGAGCATCTTACGGGCAGGCAGCCATACACAGTGTCAAGTGATCTCTCCGTCTCTCTCCAAGTAAGAGGTCTTTGGTGGCTGTCTGGGAGGATGAACGGAGGGTGTTGGAGCTTAGCACACATTGTCTTTAAGTCTCATTGACTGCACGTTAGGATGTAAAACTGAGAAGGGAACGTCAGCGTAGCATGGCTGTGTGGTAAAGGGATAGTCCTTCCAAACCTGTATGACTTTCGTTCTGCTGAAAACAAAAGATATTTTGAGCAATGTAGAAAAATGAATTTAATATTAATATTATAAACAAGCAAGCCCAGCCCAGATTTAAAAAGTAGCGCAAAATGAATGTAACACGTTACTTTCCAGAAAATAACTAAGTAATGTAATTAGTTACTTTTTTAGGGAGTAATGCAATATTGTAATGCTTTCCCCAGCACTGTTCATAAATCAGCCAAATGGGTATAGTTATCGGTCTTGTCTCAGATCGGCTAGATATCAGCCGATTAATCGGATAGTATAAATCAGTGCATGCATTCAGCACAAATTGACTGTAATGACAAGAGCATGCACAAATGACAGGATTTTCATTTTGGGGTCAGCTATCCCTTTAAGATGTGTTCCATATTTAAATGTGTATTAACCCTTTAGGACAACATTTGTAGTACTGCGCAGTGTGAATTTGAGCTTGGTTGTTTGGAGGAAGGTTTCTCGATATTCTTAGGTTGTATGGTTTTGATAACCAAGAGGTCATTGTCAAAGCCACAGGAGGAAATCCTGCCTTCCTCAGACTAGAGAATCACTGAATGAATGGTGTTTGTGTGCAGAGATGACCAAAAAGAGAGGCGGGTGGAGAGAGATTTCATAATTAATGGTGAAAAATTGTTGAAAGACATGCTGAGGGAGAATGTTGGGAGTGGAGATCAAGAGATTGGAGGAAGGGAGGGAGGGAGGGAGTATTTGGGGGGGAGGGGGTTGTTCGCTGAACTCATTCATAAAAAAACTCTGTAGTAAAAGAGGAGGGCGAGTGGTAGAGAAGGATGGAGCTCCGGATGGTTGCAGGAAGCCTTGACGGGTGTTGGGAGGATCTGAGAGATGGGTGTCAGTTAAACCTGACGTCGCGTGAGAGCCGAAGCGTGGACCACCTGGTGCAGCTAGCAGTGTTTGAAATTATCAGCCTCTTAACACCTACATTTTAAAGGCAGTCAAGCTATTTTTCACCATGGGCTCAATGCGAAAATGTGCCTCTCACTATATTTTTGGAAAACTCAAAAAAAATATACCAGTATAGTTCACTTATTTCCCTATAGTTCTTTGCAGAATACTATGTTATGACCAGTAGTCAAATTGTAAATAATAATACAAATCAGGGGGGATGGTGTGGTGAAGTGTCATTCAGCCATTCAGCCATTCATTCATTCAGCCATTCATTCATTCAGCCATTCAGCCATTCAGCCATTCATTCA
>NW_015540935.1:1434956-1437523 GCF_001515605.1 Sinocyclocheilus anshuiensis
TTCATTCATTCAGCCATTCATTCATTCAGCCATTCATTCATTCATTCATTCAGCCATTGATTCATTCATTCAGCCATTGATTCATTCATTCAGCCATTCAGCCATTCAGCCATTCATTCATTCATTCATTCATTCATTCATTCGGCCATTCATTCATTCATTTGGCCATTCATTCAGCCATTCATTCATTCAGCCATTCATTCATTCGGCCATTCATTCAGCCATTCATTCATTCGGCCATTCATTCGGCCATTCAGCCATTCATTCATTCAGCCATTCATTCATTCATTCATTCATTCATTCAGCCATTCATTCATTCATTCATTCATTCATTCAGCCATTCATTCATTCATTCATTCATTCATTCAGCCATTCATTCATTCAGCCATTCATTCAGCCATTCATTCATTCATTCATTCATTCATTCAGCCATTCATTCATTCAGCCATTCATTCAGCCAGCCATTCATTCAGCCATTCATTTAGCTAACTTTACATAATGATGACACAATTTGTTTAATTTTCAAACATTTTCATTTAACAAAAAGTATGTTTTTACTAAATGGACTATGATTTATAAGCGGTTTTCCTTGTGGAGCCTGAAATGGCCCGACAATGTCAAAAATGCCATCCCCCTCAATTTGAGCCTTGGTTATGACCTCTAAACACGTTTACCACAATGCATTATTTGTAAGCCAATGCATTTTAATGTTTGAATGGCATAATCTGCTCCATATGAGTTTTCTGACATGGTAAACTTGCTCGGTAGCGCACCTGGTACAGCATTGCACTTGTGATGTGGACTCTGTGCGCTCTAGTGCGAATCCTGTGAAACAAGTCACGATTAAAGAGCTCAAAGACTTGTAGAAGCAAACTAAAATGGCATGGTTGCTTCAGCAAATGCGTTTTAGTCGCATGTTTGCTTTTGTTAACACTATCAGTTAGGTTTAGTGTAGGTGATACATTGTTTTCAACCAGATAGAGCATTAATATTAGAGTGCTGAACACCTGACATTTAATTTTCAAACAGTTGCAATACATACAACAACCAATGTACTGTAATAAAACCTTGTCAGTTTCACATTTATTTGTTTCAGATAAACCTCAATGCATTTTAAGTGATGCATTTTACTGTGCATTTTCGATTTTTACATTGAAATTGTCACCAAACATGCAAGAAGTAATGCAATATAATTTTGCAGAAATGTTTCCACAGACATATATTCGCAGTGAGCCTGAGCTGCTGTTATTTTAATGAAGCAGTTAGCCATAATACAAATAAAATATGTTTTAACTGTATGACTTGTTTTTGTCGATGCTACACAAGTTTTTTTTTTGTTTGTTTTTTTTGTCCGTCCATACAATGAAATTCCAGTGTTGGGAAGGTTACTTTAGAAATGTAATAGGTTACAGATTACAAATTACCCTATTTAAAATGTAATAGTAGTGTAACTTTTTCAGTTACTTTATTAAAGTAATGTAACTGATTACTTTTCATTACTTTTTGATTACTTTTCTACATTTCTAATGAATGTTTATTTGCAACTGTTAATCATTTTCAAACATTTACACCATGTAGGGTTAACCTTACAGTAGTGCTCAGACTTTCAAAATCCTTCGTCACTTGAATTAAGATGATCAAATTTGAACACATCCACCACAAAATCAGACTTTAGTACCGCCTTTTACTTTGAGATTGATCTGAAGTTCAATGCAGATTTAAAATCATAAGAAATAGTTTACTGATACTGTTTTTGAAACCAAATCTTTGCATAACTACAGGAAACACTGCATCTAACAATGGTTTGGAAAAAAAATAGTTAATTAAAAAATTATAATAAATAAAAGCATATACATCAACTCAAATACGGTTATCTAATAAGCATGTGTCCTATTCTGTGTACTAAACTCCTGAAACATCGGTGTCTTTTTGAAACATTGGCGTCTCTTTGTATACATGATATGAAATAGATTTCTCAGAATAAGTAAAATGCTCATGAAGTGACTCAGCAGTTCTAGAGCTTATGTGTTTGTGTTCATGTACTCATATATTGAAGTGGCAGAGGCTGAAAACACTGTGAGCTTCAGTAGGCCTATGTGTAGTAAATGAAACCGCATGATTGCGCCATTAATTTCCACGAGGGGCGGACTGGGAAAAAAATACCCACTGTACATTTTTATTTTCAGTCTCTTTATTTTGCCCTGATATCTATCTCTCTCATGACTTTAATACTCAAGATTTAACAAAACTATACTTTCTAAATTGCCTACATGTCAAAATTAGTACATCACTACAATATCTTTATAGAAAAATCCTACTGAACATGAGTCATGTTTTTCCCTTACAAAAATACAATGCTTTTATTATAGTAAAAGTACAGTAACCATTTTATTTGGCAAATGGATTACCATTTTCATTTTTTCACAGTATTCATTTTTACTACAAATTCCATGGTTAAACTATGGTTAGTGTAGCAAAAACCATGGTTAATTTGTGGTTACCATGGTTTAACAATAGTAACCATTGTCTTTGGATTTATAGTAAAATCATCATTAATTTTCGTAAGG
>NW_015540935.1:1437991-1440981 GCF_001515605.1 Sinocyclocheilus anshuiensis
GACTACTGTAACATTACAATAGATAATAATGATGTCCTTTATACAGTATTTTGAGTGATGACTGATGAGCACTGGGCTGCTGCTGCTTAACTAAGTAAACAAAGAAAAAAATATTTTTTTATAATTTTATCATATTTACAGATGAAACTGACCTGCACTTGAAACCCACTTCGCGAGACGAAGCATTGCCAGTCACGACTAACCGATTCATGATTTATTAGAGCTTTAATTATCGAATGGCGAATTCGGAAATAATCGCTTTAGTACATCCGCAGGCAATTATACAATAATAATATTAAAATAGCGGGACAAATCGGCTGGCAGGCCACTCAAAAGATTCAGTCCGATTTGGTGAACTGGTTCAACCGGTTCACTAAGAAGAACCGGTTAAATCGAACGATTCGTTCGCGAACCGGACATCACTAATTGATTAATCTGATGATCCAAACCGTTTGGCAGAGGCGCGCGTGCCGAAGCATTGCCAGTCACAACTAACTGATTCATGATTTATTAGAGATTTAATTATTGAATGGCGAATTCGGAAATAATCGCTTTAGTACATTCGGCAGGCAATTATACAATAATAATATTAAAATAGCGGGCCAAATCGGCTGCCAGGCCACCGGGAATTGTCCCGGTTCTCCCGATGGCCAGTCCGCGCCTGATTTCCACAGACACGCAGAACGTGCAGGATTTATATATTGTCTTTTTGCGGCTTAACATTCACAGACACTAGTCCATATCGCGTTTTGATTCAAGTGTACTGACCCATTTTTTATTTATTCGTCCAAAATGTGGCATATTCCGTCCGCATTAGGCTATAGGAATTCCGTTTTTACGACTGGATTCTACGAACCAGTCTGTGTTTTCCGCATCGCGGAAATTATAGGGCCGTATGTCTCAGAATAATCAGGGCAATTCAGGAAAGAAATCAATTAAATCTGTATGTGGAAGTGTGTAAATAGTAAAATGTAATCCCCTTTGTAATCGTTAACATTTTCATAAGTAACTGTAATTTAATTACACATTTTTTGTTAGTAGCTGTAACTGATTACAGTTACATTTATTTTGTAATTAAATTACGTAACGCCGTTACATGTAACTAGTTACTCCCCAACACTGTGAAATTCAGTGCTGTTCAGTATTGTTTGTGCCACAGTGTTCTTCAAAATATCATCTTTTATTTTATGCAGAAGAACGAAATGCATACGGTTTTGAACGACTGCGAGAAAGATGGTTTAATCTCTATCACTTCATTAAAAAAGAAAAGCAGTCCAGTATTTTGCTCCGAGAGAATGTGTGGAATTTATTACAGGCCATTAAGAGTTTAATGTGTAAAAGATTAAAAACATTATCCCAAGGAATGTCCTGGCGAGAAGATAAGCAATTTTATTACAAGGGCTGGTTTTAAGGTGACAGACCAACACCACCGCCAAAGCAGATAGTTCTCTAAACACCAAGGCTGGAGTCAACTTGGTGCATGATCTCACAAATACACTAACTAGTCAGGTTTTTGGTCTCCAAGCGGTTGTTTGTCAAGAGTACAAGCGGAAGGTTGTTTTTAAAGGTAGATCCTTTCTCAAGCCCTATTTCCACGCGCCTATAGAGCAAGTATCTCAGGAATGTGAGCTTCCCCCACCTTTTCCCACTGCAAACTGGCTGAGATTTAACAAGATGGAGTTATTTTGGGGAAGCTCATCTGCCCGTCCCATTCATGCCAATAGCCACTTCAATGTTTTTTTCTTGAGAAACCGTGCAAATACAAATGCGTGATCAGGGCTGGATTTACCTCTTGTGACATAGGCAAAATATTTTAGGCAAAAATTTTGGGCCCCCTGCATATCTGTTAGCTGCTAAATTGGTCTGATGTGATCTCGATGTATAATACGTAATAAACCCTGAATGTGATGGGAGGCTGTTATATTGGTATAGCTGAATATAGTGTTGAGTAACATCATGTCTGCTAAGATGCCATTGTCTGGTTGGATTTTGAACGCAGCATGTATACTGCTTAAGATATCTTGCAACATTTTGCCTGTGTAGGCTGCTAGCTTGAGCCTTCAGTTTCAGAAGCAGCCATTGATGGATGCAAGTATTTAAAGTTAATTGGTAGAGACATCTGAGTGTTAAGTGACAAGGCGGTTTTAAAGGCAATGTAGCCACGGTATTGGGGGCAGGGAAGATGCCATTTTCACATTTCTTTCAGGACCGCAAACCTCACGGACAAATGGTAATGTTAAAGTGTTTTGACAAAACATGACTCTTGATTAAATGTATTTCTGTGTAGATGGCATGGCACAAAGTGAGAATGTGCAGTGTACAACAGAGCTTGATCTTCCATCTATGGTGTGCTGAATCTGAAGTAATAATTGCATTTTATTGCACTCAAATACAACATTTGAAACCATTTGTACTGTGAAAAGCACTATGCAAATATTTGATGAATATATTGTAAATAGTTTTTTTTTTTTTTAAACTGCATATTAAATATTTACAATATATTCAAGTCTAATTTTGTATAGCTCTTTTTTACAATACAAATGTTTCAAAGCTGCTTTAAAATCACAATGTTAATGTTTAGAATATCTTAATATGTATATGCCTTATAGTCACATTTATCAGATTAAAGCTGAGCTCTAATATAGTTTACATTTTGCAATGGTACAAGAAATATAGCAGTTCTTTCTTTTTTTCTTTCTTTGTTTTTTCTTTTTTTCTTTCTTTTTTCTTTTTTTCTTTGTTTATTTTTTTCTTTCTTTTTTCTTTGTTCTTTCTTTCTTTTTTCTTTTTTCTTTTTCTTTCTTTCTTTCTTTGTTTATTTATTTCTATTTATTATTATTATTATTATTATTTTAATTAATTAATTTTATTATTTATTTTTTACTACTTTTTAATTGATTTATTATTATTATTATTTTATTTTTACTTTTTAATTTATTATTATTATTATTATTATTATTTATTTATTTATTTATTTATTTTTATTTATT
>NW_015540935.1:1441043-1446527 GCF_001515605.1 Sinocyclocheilus anshuiensis
AACATTTAAAAAAACTTCACATGTCTAATGGCAGGAGAAATGGGCTGGTAATCATGAAAACATTTATAGCCCTACAAGTAATTACTTATACATAGATCACAGCATAAATATGATCCAAGCCTCTAAAGCACATCACATCTACCCCATCTCTGCAGAGCAAGCTTCATATGGAGGGCTTCCGCAGTCTGAAGGAAGGAGAAGCTGTGGCGTTCACCTTCAAAAGGTCCTCTAAGGGCATATATACAGTATGTATATAGATCACTTTGAAAACATTTTTGTTTTTTTAACGTATTTCTTGAAGATTATAGGGTAAAATATAACCAGGACGTGTTCATTGTTTCTTGTGATTCTTCTGCATGTTCTGAGATATTGCTTCTGGGTTGTTTTGACACAATAGCTCCGGTTCTGACCAAATGAAGAGCATTTCCTTCCCCCACCCTGTGTGTTGGCGACTTGACCTGCTGGATCAATAGGTTGTTTATAATCTCATAGCTCAGAATTTAGGCTCACAGAGAGTCACCCGCCCCCACAACGGCAGAGGTTATCGATAAGCACCGTCCTCCGCTGCGTCTAATCACGCTGGTTGGCTGAGTGCAGATCCGGATCAAAGCGAGTGCAGCTTTCGCAATTGTGCATGAATGACGGTGATTGGTTTTGCAGTAGTAAATTTTTTCAGTTCTGTGAGAGACCACAAATTCAACATGTGCTAGCATAACATACTTTCTCCTGCTGTTTGTCATTGCTATTTCATCTCTCTGGATCTGTGTCTCCTGACGGAGGATCAGATCCTGTCAATTTAATTAATAACAGATGTAGGTGCCTGAGAAAGGTCAGAGGTGACTGCTGCCATGGCAACCCTGAGGTGTGATGTATGTGAGCGGGGTGAGGGTGGGCAGCAGGGATCAAAGTGCAAAGGTCACGCAACATATTGAAACAAAGAGCCAAAGAGATGGCCCACCTCCTCTACACCACACCTCCTTCCTCCGGCCCCCACAATATAGAGAGAGGATGGGCTTAAATGCACAGGAAGCTTTCATTTAAATTAATCACTAACCCAAAATGGTGACTTTTAGTGACATTTATGCATTGTACTAAACTCCTCTTAGTACATGGTGCATATGTAAATACAACATTATTTTGCGCCCTCTAGTGGTCTTTCCTGCAAATAACACATTTGTTTTCCTGCACTTTTTTGCAGATGCTTCAACTGTGGAGGGCCGAATCATCACGCCAAAGAATGCCAACTGCCACCTCAGCCGAAAAAGTGCCATTTTTGCCAAAGCATCACCCACATGGTGGCCAACTGTCCAATCAAAGCACAGCAGTTGTCCCCGGGATCTCAGGGAAAATCAACAGCCTCCACTACAGGAGAAGAAGAGGACATGAGCCACACCCCCTTCCCTCCCGACAGCTCTGATTAGTCGGGGAAGGTTGTCAGGGAAACACAAGCACCAATCAGAAAGCTGCTTTCGGAACTAACTCAGGTTTTTCTTCTTCAAACAGCAGAAATGAATGTCGCCGCTCACTTTTGTACTTTAGCCAGGAAATCTAAAACCAGATTACATTGATATTGAATGTTATGCTTAGAAAAATATGATCACTATCATATCCATCTTTATTGTTGACAGTCATCTTTGCGATCTGGGTATTCACACAAATGATTTGGGATGAACCAGATATTTCAGATGGATAATCATGAAATAGAGGGCAAATCTCACAAAAACATGTCCAAGTCAGAATTTCAGAAATTCCTATTTTATTATTTTTCATGACAATTAAGCACATTTTCTTCCCCCCAATCTTTTTAATTTTTTTTTACATTTGTCACAATGCTTGCATAAAGTTTGAATGATAATCCCTTTTTTCTATTGATTTTTGGGTAAAATTTTGTAGTACACTGTAAAAGAATTACTGTAAAAAAAACAGTTTTTATTTTAATTTACAGTTAAATTTACAGTTAAATACCGTATTTTCATTAACTGATATAATGTTAATATACCAACCTTATTGAAGTACTGAAATCTGTTTTGTACCTTTGTAATACATTGATAACCACCAAATGTAGGTGGTGATGAGAAAGTCACATGATGAACCAAAGCCCATCACAAGCAGCTTTTAAATTATAACATGTATAGAAGGTGCACAGCGTCATTCACACAAACACTAAACACCATCACGGTAACACACATGAAACTGAAATAATGCAATAAACATTCATTTAACAACATTAGGTGTGACACACAACCCTAATATACAAAACTGATAAGAAAAAACTAAGAAGAAACATAGTTGTTTCAACAAAAGAAACATCAAATTTTGAAATGTAACGCAGGGAATTCTGGGAATGTCAATTTACGGTTATTCACTGTAAATTATACGGTCTTTTACACTTCCAAAAATGGTATACTACTGTAAAATTAATGTCCAATACAGTTTTTCACCGTATATAGTAGGGGAATTTACCGTTAACTGTTAACAGGTTTTTACTGTAGCATTTTTACAGTCTTTTACCGTTAATTTTTTACAGTGTACATAAATGTGCTTGACCGGTTTTGTGAGATCTGCCCTGAGAGTGTGAAGCAAATGTGTGAGAAAGACTTTTATTTTCTGCCTTAGCTAGCAAAGTGTCTTAGATTTGTACAGAAACAATCAAAATGCATCATGTTTACATATGGCAGTAAGCCTGGATAGTGGTGAAACTGGTGAAATGCATCACTCTCTTGCTTTTTGATGGCAGTTGTCATTCACCTGTACACTGGAGAAATCATACTGACTTCCCTTTTTTTTTGTTTGTTTTGATTTAAAATGCTGTGTTAGTGCATATTTTACCGCAGCCTCTCTGTATCATCAGTGGACATATTTTGACTGCACTGTCATCAGTTAGGTACTATAAGAAAGACACGGTGGCTTTCTTTGATTATTTAATGCTGTGCAATTGTAACAAAGTCTTGCTCTCATTTAAAGATATGGGAAATTCGAGGCAATGACCTGAAGAAATCGACCAGATTCCCAACCAGAGCCAAGACAATAGCACATATTTTTATGATAATCTTGTTCCTCTTTTCTTATGTAAACGTCATATGAGACACTAATGATGTATCAGGTTTGTTGAAGAGGAGATCCTGACTTGATCTCACTTTATTGTAAATAACTGTAAACTTTTTTTTTAAACCACTGTTATTTATTTGTAGTCATTCAAACTGTGATGTTGCGATGGACTCAGTTTGCTCTCAGTCATAAGAGCTGAATCGTTCGGCTAATTATTTCATAGTTTAATAATGTTTTTAACTGTAGTAGGGAGTTGATTGACAGCTGGCGACTGGGATTCACAGTGTAAACTAAAGCAATAAGCCCTGTGAAGCTGTGGTTTACAGTGAATTTATAACAGCTAAGGGGCATTGTTAGGCATGACGCGAAGCGGAGTTAGCTGTTATAAATTCACTGTAAACCACGGCTTCACAGGGCTTATAGCTTTCATAAAACAGTTAATCCATATACATAGTAAGGTTTCACAGAATAAAACTGAGCAAATAAAGTGTAATGATATTAATAAAAACAGTATTCTTCCACCAAACAACGTAGTTCCTCAGAAACAGTTGTGGTTCCAACAAAGTGGTTGTCGAGCAACACACAGAAGTAAACAAAGGTGTATGTTTGTAGAGTAATGTACAACAGCTTCAAACCAATCAGAATCAAGGACCGGAACTATCCGTTTTATAAGAATGATTTTGTGACGCACTAATTTTTATTTATGGCCTTTCTTTTTCTAAAAACACTGATTTCAGAGTTTTAACATTGGATATGATTTATCCCCATGACTGCTTGAAGTTCATGTTTGTTCTGGTTTTGACGGAGAGCAACTGAGCTGTCAAGCTTCACTGTGTTTGAGGAAAGCATCTAGTCTTTGCCAGATGGAAGTGTAATTGTGTATACTTCAAGCCTTTTTGTATATTTGACATTAGTCCTCAGACTTTCAGAAACTCAGTGAAAAAAAATAAAAAATACACATTTGTACCATTTCTTACAGCAAAGCACGAACCAGTTTGGTTTCAAGCAGAGAATGTGTTGAGCACAGGTTGAATGGCACAATGGTTAGTTAAACCTCTAAACTAACAGCGCGTCACTGCTCCACAAGAGTGTTTTGCTGATTTATTTTTTTTTCCTCTGAATAATCTGAAGTGTTTTCGTATGTTATTGCATGGGAGTATGTGTTAGAGTAGTTGAATATAGTGTCTGGTGGATGGCTCTCGCCTCAAACAACTCGTGGAAAAGTTTTCAGTTTGAGGGATGTGAAGGTTTCTTTCTCATTGGTAAGCTTGTATTCATGCCATTATTGTATATTCATTTCAATATTTTATTGTATTGTTTCTTTTTAATCTTTATTTAACGTGAGAACAAGATACAGAACTTGTTTTGAATCTATACAAATCTACCTCAGGGTGTGTTGAAATATATGAAATGGACATGTTTCCAGAACATTGTCCATTTAAGTGTGTGTGAGAGAAATGTGTGCATGCTTTAGTTTTATGTATTTTTGGACATGCGATCGTTTGCCATGTAGCTGCACTGACTCAGTTTTGGTCAAATGTGTGTGTATTTTTTGGTTTACATTTAGACCAACTCGCAAGAGAAGTGCAACTGTAATTTTGCTCCAGTTGACTTATTATTTTACTGTAATGTACCCTGAGATTAACTCAGGACTATGTTAATTATTTCTTGTTGGGTTCTAATTAATGAAGAGGATAATCAATGTTGGTGACCTTGATTGTTTTATTATTCTAATTGTTGCTCAATGATGCGCAGGGCTCCAGATGCTGCTTAAATATGAAGCCCTGCTCAGGTTCAGTTAGTGTTTCCTTCAGTCATCTTGTGCTGTCATTCAGGTGCGGTCAGGACTGTTTGTTCCACTTTTTGTGTGATGAAGGCAAATGCGTTTAGTGTTCCAGTGACCAAAGAATGTAGCCACATTGAATATGGCAAACAGATGGCATGGAGCTCGGATGATGGAGTGATCCATGTTGATTGGTTTCAGAGAGAACGGTTTCATGTTCAGGTCATCGTGACAAAGCATGCCAAGAATGTTGTGCCCAAAAATGTGCTTTAGTGTTAACATTGACAACTGCTTTCTAGTGAATAAATATCTTTTTATGATTATGCTGGCATTGTTTCTTTCACAGGTGGTTTGATTGTGTGGCACATTGATTAAAGAAGATTTTTTGAAAATGTGCTGAAATTTTACTTGACCACAGGCCATCCATGATGTAGATGAGCTTGTTTCTTCATTGGAACAGATTTGGAGAAATGTAGCATTCTTCACAAGATGCAATGCTACATTTCTCTAAATCCGTTCTGATGAAGAAATAAACTCATCTAAATCTTGGTTTGTTGGATTATGGAAATAGTAAATATATATATATATATATATATACCGGTAATGCAATACACACACACACACTATGCATGTATTACAGATATGTAAATGCA
>NW_015540935.1:1446679-1447948 GCF_001515605.1 Sinocyclocheilus anshuiensis
ATTTTCATAGATTAGTAATGAAAGTCTGGGTCTGGAACAAGGCTAAAAAAATTATGCATAAGAGACATTTGCAAAGTAGTAAAAAAATAAATAAATGAAGGACTTGAATAAAATTCAACCCCATAAATAACCCCTCGTATAATTTTTTAACACACACACACACACACACACAGATATATATATATATATATATATATATATATTATAATGATGTCAATAGTGCAAAATAAATCAAATTTTCAAGTTAAATGATTGTTTTTTGACAAGTGAATAACTAAAATTATATATTTAGTTAAAACTGAAAAATGATAGATAAATCAAATCAAATAACAGACAAATCTAAATTATATATGAATTCTACATGCATATACAGTATACTTTTAATTTAAGGGAATTGCATCCCCCTTATTGACAAAAAATGACAAAAAAAAGCAGAGGTGTAAAGAGTACCTAAAAACCATACTTGAGTAAAAGTACAGATACCTTACAGTGAAAATTACTTATACTAAATATAGGCTCAAAGATGCACTAGTCAAAGAGACATGCCAGTGAAAAACTGTAACGTTGTGGAGAAGCTGCGGAAAACAGGCAGAGGCAAGGATCTATGTGCCGGTATTTCATGGAAAAACTAGAACAAACAATAACGCAAAAACCAAAGGGAACAAAGAACAGAATGACTGGCAATCATTACATTCAACAACTCACAAGGAACTAAAGAAAAACTAGGGCTATATATACACACAGGGGGCTAACAAGCTTAACAAGATGAGACACCTGGGGAGACTAATCAAGGGGAACCAATGAACAAACAGACTACAAACTGACTACAAACACCACAGGAGACAGGAAGTGACATAAAAGTCCAAGGCAAGGCACAGAGAGCATGAAACAAAAACAAGAAAGAGTTGATTTGTGAGGAGAGCAATCACGTTTATTTTCTAAAACCAAAATAAAACTGAACACCTCAAAATTACAAAATAAAACAAACAAACAAACAAACAAACAATATCTTTCAAAAAGGTCTCTTCAGTATAATGGATAAATAAAAATGTTAAGTAAAATTAAAAAGCCAAAGCCTTCTTGCACCATATAACCAGAGGTTTCGGCCTCATTGCCGGCTGCAGTCATGTCCTTATCTCATAATGCCCTCACGATCCCACTGATGCAGTGTATATCCAAGAAAATTTACAGATGAATCTGGAATATCAACATTTACCAAGTCTCGGCAACAACAGCTGAATTATTTTTCACTGCTATACTCTGTAGCTA
>NW_015540935.1:1448242-1448434 GCF_001515605.1 Sinocyclocheilus anshuiensis
TGGGTCTGCTTCTCCACCAGGTCACGGATCTGCTTCTCCACGGCCTCCAGCTCGAGCTGCACCGAATGACTCAAAACTCAAAACACACGGCAGCAACAAACAGGAAGTGACGTGAGCATATTTGGTGTAATGAAATGTGTTTATGCGGTTTAAGGTTAAAAAAAACACATTATTTTCCACATACTGTACATT
>NW_015540935.1:1449390-1478537 GCF_001515605.1 Sinocyclocheilus anshuiensis
AAAACGTACTTACAGTCTGTGAGTCAGAACAGCCGGCACTGTAGTCTACTCTCCCAGGATCAGGAAACAGTCCTCCATAAAATGTGCTGCACACATCTGAATATTTGGGTTGAACTGTTCTGGAACAGTGTTGTAAATACAACTTAACCACTGATTTCTAGTCGTGTCCTCGTGGCCAAACAAAGTAGTTTTGCGTTCACAAAGAAACACAACGTCACACACGGCGGGCTAGAGTGAGCGGCGGCCGGCGGATTCGACGAAGGAGCGTCCGGGGGGCTTGCAGCAACCACATGTGACGCCCCCGGGCTGGACTCCGCTTCGTCCACGGTGAAAGCCGATCTGGCGAGCCACAGCATGAAGTTGATGTATTTCCTCAGCGATCAGCACGGATCAGCTCTAGGCTTATAAAGAATATCTCTTTGGATTTGAGACTTTAGTCTTTGCAACTTTAGAGATCTTCTTTATGCACCAAGAGCTTGTAACACTCCAAAGAGAAAGGAAAAATTGAAATCGCATCATATGACCCCTTTAAGTAAAATTAAAAAGCTGAAGCCTTCTTGCAGTGGATGTGTTGGTTTGGGCCTCAGGCTGCAGTCATGTCCTCATCTCATATATAAAACACCTCTGATTCACAAATACTTGCTAAGGAACTCGCATTCACATAAAGTAGCCTTGTTGACAAGTTTGGGTGAGTAAGGGCAAAACGCACAAGATGCAGTACTTTCAGTGACCTGTAATAGGCAGTATCATGTCTTTTGTAGCAGAAATAAACTGCTGCAGAAAAAGCTAGGTCCATGCAAAATGTAATGTGTAACTGCAACACTCATTTCAAATGTAGTGGAGTAAAGAGTACAGATACTCATTCAGTAATGTAGTGAAGTAGAGAGTAGAAGTTGCTAATATCTTTGATACTCAGTACAACTACAAAGTACCCGAAAAGATACTCAAGTACAGTAACTAATTACATTTACTCCAATACTTTACACCTCTACAAAAAAGCATCCCCTCTGTAAAACCACTATCCTCCTTACCATCCCCTTTAGAATTAATAATTCTGTGTATTATGTAAAACTTATCCATCCCAACCATCCCAGTTGCTCAAAAAAGAAAAAAAAAAAACGTGACGCGCCAAGCGCCATCATTCCGCATCCACGATTCCGCGCTCGCACCTCATGTTTGCAGCTGAATGCAAATGATCATAATTGATGGACAACTATGCCCGTGAAAAGACATGCCCGGACCTCTCTAAATTTTTCATGTTCAAAAATAAAATTTGTTCTCTGAATTTATAATTTGCTGTTAAACTTCTCAAATGAATGTCTGCATGACATGTATAATTCAGTTTAGACAGTTTGCAAGAATGTTTAGCGTCCGTGGTATAAAAAGTTCGCTGCGAGACGCTGGCGGAGTGAACGAGGCTTGAGAGAGTTGTGAGTGAGGGCGCAGGCGCAGCCAGATCCAGCTATTATAAGCGTTTTTGGACTTGTCTTTTCCAAATAATTTGACACTTTAGAAAGTTAATAAAGTGGGAAGTTGCAGTTTAGGGTCAGCGATATCTTTATGTTATCTTATTTGCAAAAGATTTTAAATAATTTCGGTTTATTTTATTTTATTTTTTGGTTTTGTTTGTTTTAATAGCAATATCTGGCAACACTGCATCTCCGGCACTTAAACTGACAGTATCAAAAAGGCACATGGATACAACATTCAGTAAGGGAAACGCAACCCCCCCCCCCCAAAAGAAACGTTATCAACGCTGTATAAGTAGTAACACTTTAGAAAGTTAATAAAGTAGGAAGTTGCAGTTTAGAGTCAGCGATATCTTTATCTTATCTTATTTGCAAAAGATTTGAAATAGTTTCGGTTTATTTTTATTTAGTTTTCATTTTTTGTTTGTTTTAATAGCAATGTCTGGCAACACTGCATCGCCGGCACTTAAACGGACAGTATCAAAAAGGCCCATGGATACAACATTCAGTAAGGGAAACGCAAAAAAAGATATCTGTCAGAAACGTTATCAACGCTGTATAAGTAGCATTTAACACTAGTGCACAGATCTGTAGAACAAGTAGGTAGGTTACAGAATGAAATGAAATATGCAAACACTAGTCATGAAGAAGTCATGCTATAAACATTCATAAGAGCACTAGACAAATTCACCAGCTATAATCGCAATAGTTATTAATAAAAACTATAACAGTAATATGCATTGTTGCATGAATAATAAACAACTGATAAAATTATCCACTCCTAACCTATAGTAAAGTATTAACAAATTTTGATGCAATACGAATCTAATATTCTCTCTGAGTTTCCATGTTCCATTACGAATATTAGCCATGGTTTTAACACAAATAAAACCAAAAATCATGGTTCTCTTTCAAGGGAACTTCGAACTGCGTCCTCTAGGGGTCGCTATGGGGAACACCTTCAGTGTGACCGGTGTCTGAAGCATATATCTAAAAACGACAATAACATTGGCCGGCGACAACCTATGACGTCATTACCCTGCCAATCACAGTATAAAAGGGCGCCAGGAGAACACGTCATCCGCTTCTTCGTCTTCACTGACCGTTTGTTTATGTTAGCGTTAAGCTAACACGACTAGGAGTGCATGATAGCGTTCATACTCATAGCGTTTGCATGAGTGCATTCGCCTCTCGCAGGAATAGCGATGCATTCGCGGCAGCAGTTTTCGTTCGCGCTTGATTTCCAAGGTAATCTAGCGGTTGGGCGGAGCGTGTTTAGCTCCCGAGGGAGCTGAATGCATGCTGCGCGTTGCGTCGCGGTGAGAACATGGAAAGGACCTGACGGGAAATTACTCCCGATCAGTAATTTCCTTTTGTTTATATAGGAAGTGTATAGTGTGGTTCTTTCTACCATTGTTGGACAGATGATTTATATCATGTCCTTCTCAAATAACCACATTATACTGCACTCGGGCTTGAAGTTAACCCCTCCTGCCCCGCGTATGATGAGCTGCTTGAGGTTATGGATTCTGCTTCGTTATGGAAGCGGGCTAAGAAATGGACAGATGGTTTATATCATGTCCTTCTCAGGTAACCACATTATACTGCACTCCGGCTTGAGTAAAAAAAAAGAAAAAAAAAGAGAGCCTTCCATTCCTTCCCGATCTTCATTTGGAGATCGAGGAGGTTTGGAAAAATCCTTTCTTGTCCCGCATCCACAGATTCCAGCATACTAGTTATGCCAACATCGAGGGGATGCGTGAGAATGGTTATGAGAAGATGCCACCTGTTGAAGAGACGCTGGTCTGCTATCTCTCCATGGGGGAGAAATCTTCTCTTAAGGCTCCCTCCCTCGGCAGCAGGTCAGGCTGCAGTCTCGTTGCACACCATTGTGTTACTTCAGGCTTTTCAGGCTGATCTGCTGAAAGACCTGGATAAAGGCAGGGTCTATCCCCTGATGAGATGGCTGAGTTGCGTCGCACCACGGGTCTTGCTCTCCGTGCCACTAAGCAGGCCGCGACTGCCACTGGCACATCCAAAAAAAATGGCAGCCATGGTGGTTACGGAGAGACATCTGTGGGTGAGTCTGGTGGATATTGAGCCGCAAGAGAAGGGCTTTCTTCTTGATGTGCCGGTTTCCCCTTCTGAGCTTTTCGGCACTTCCGTCGAGACGGTGGTCGTGAGGTTTAAGGAGGCCAAGACATGCTCGGCTGCCTTTAAATCCTTCATTCCACGAGGGTCCAGGCTTCGGACTTCGCCTCCAGCCTATATCATGAGCCTGAGTTATGCGTGGGAGCCATGGTTGGTGAGTACGATCAATTTTGATCTACTCTACTGCTAGTTCTCCCGAGATTTGAATTGTTCCTTAACCTTCATGCACGTTCTCACGTTCTCTCGCTGACGCGTTGAGGAGCTCAATGCTCCATAGACGGTCGGGCCCGTGGGTCCTCACTGTCACACTGCCTATATGGTTTAACCAATAATCACCCCTCTGTGGAGTGGACTAGAGTACACTGCGTTCCCTGAAGTAAGAGGGATTTGCGTTTCTGTGGGAACCCCTCCTTTGTGCTTCTGCTCTGAGGAGCAGTAAGTTCTATACGCATGAATGGTTATTGGGTCGCACTATTTCTTCAGATTCTATCAGGTCTGGTTATACGGGAGACCGTGTCCAGCTGCACCAGTGGACTGTCTCTTATTGGGCCCTGCTGGGTTATCCCTTCTAATCTAGCACCCCCTTCTGGTCGAGCTAAGGAGTGCTCCCCTCTCTGTGAGGGTTAGCTATGAGTCGCTCCGTGGCAGTGACATCAGGTAGTTGGGCCGCTTGCTGCTTCCCTGATAAGCTGCCTCTATTTGGGTCAAGTCAGGCAGTGCTCCCCTCACCTCAGAGGGTTGTCTTTGAGCCTGCCACTCCCGATTGAGTGGCTGAGGACTTCTGGGCATCAGTGAGCAGATCTCTATAAAATCCATACTATGGTAAGTGCACACGCTAAGCTTCTGCACACTTTCTAAAATCCACATGGTGGTAAGTGTGCACGATAAGCACTCTGCACACTTTCTAAAATCCACATGGTGGTAAGTGTGCACGCTAAGCACTCTGCGCAATTTCTAAAATCCTGTATGGAAAGGGTTACACGTTGTCAGCCTCGTTCCCTTTCTTGGCTTAGTGAGTTGGCTTAGGGCCCGGTACTCGCCTTGGGCTCCACTCAACTAGTGTGTCTCTGTTGATACATTTTTAAATCATCGCTCCCCTCACTGTAGAGGGTTATGAGCATGGTGCTTTCTTCTGAGCGTTCGAGTTCTCTCCCCTTCTGAGGAGTTGAATTCCCCGCTCCGTGGGCTGTTCTCGTGGTGGTGTTTAGCAGTGCTCCCCTCTATCAGAGGGTTGCCTATGAGCACGCTACTCCTTTCTGAATTCGGAGTTCTCCTCTCACGTGGAGAGTTGAGTTCTCCGTTTTCCCAGAGCACCTGGAACCAGCAACATCAGGCGAACTAGGCCCTTCCTCTGCCTCCCTGATGCGCTGAATTTTTGGCTAAGCTTGCGGTATGCTTACCCCTTCAGGATTTCTAACGAACATGCTGTAGGTCAAGCCCCCTCTTGGCTGAGAGCTGGGTGTTATGCTCCCTCAGCTAGGTAACTTACTGCTAGCCATTCCAGCATTATACGATGAGGATGAGTTGGTGACTTCTCAAACGTATTGTTCTTGGGATGCGCCATTTCCATCTATGGACTGCTCCTTCAGAGTGCCACAAAGGCCCCTTAGAACTGTATTTTTAAAATCCATGATATGGTAAGTGCGCAAGCGAAGTCCCTGTGCACTTTCTAAAATCCACGCTGTGGTAAGTTCGCACATCAAGCATTTTGCGTTCTTTCTAAAATCCTGTATGGTAGGGGCTATGTGCGGTGGCTTCGTGCCCTTTCTTTGAGTCGGTTAGGCCCTCGTTCCATATTGGGCACCACTCTACCTATGTATCCTCAGGATACCTACTTTAACAGGGTGTTGCTACTAGGGGTCTGTTGAGACAGTTCCTTCAGCAAGCTCATGCAGAACAAGCGGTAGCCCCCCGGGTGACAGGCCAAGACCTAGTACGATTCTAGGTGCTTGGTCGTATCCTCTTAAAGGAATCTCTTCCAGATTCCAAGCCTTTGAGCTCTACCCTGGGCCCAGGAGTCCTGGCCCTAACAGGTAAGTTTTTTTGGGGGTATGTAGCTTAGGCCTTTGGCTGTAGGGGGTAATGTCACTGACAGCTGTCTAACGTCCCAGGGGCAACTCCCTTAAAGCTTTGGTAGAGTTGGTACTTAGTGCTCACCTGTGGTTTGGCATGCACTCCCCTCAGCATGGGGGCGTGGGTATACCGTTCCCCATAGCGACCCCTAGAGGACGCAGTTCGAAGTTCCCATGAAAGGGAACGTCTCAGGTTACTCATGTACCCATGGTTCCCTGAGTAGAGAACGAGACACTGCATCCTCTAGTTTCCCTGCCATGCTTCGGACGCAAGATTCAGACGAAGAAGCAGATGACATGTTCTCCTGGCGCCCTTTTATACTGTGATTGCACAGGGTAATGACATCATAGGCTGTCACCGGCCAATGTTATTGTCGTTTTTAGATATATGCTTCAGACACCGGTCACACTGAAGGTGTTCCCCATAGCGACCCCTAGAGGACGCAGTGTCTCGTTCCCTACTCAGGGAACCATGGTTACATACATAACCTGAGACGTTGTTGTAGCCATGGTAACCGCAAATTAATCATGGTTTTGTTACTTCAAATAATAATTCAAAAAGAAGTATTAAGATGATATTCTTTTGTGGTTATAAAAACAGACCTAAGCCAACAATAGCCTTTCAAATGACTTAAAATGCATTATATAAAAACAATGAGACAATAATGATTGGTTAATAAATAATTATATGGTTTTCAAATCCTTGTAGGCTATTGACCAAACATTTAATTCAAATATCCACTTAATCTTTTATTTTTAACCTTTTTGTTATATATAGATGGCACAGCCTCTATAATTTCTTCAAAGAAAAAACATGTGGACATCACGAACCTTACCAAAATTAACCATGGTTTTATCTTAGTAAAACTGCTTAATTTTCTTTTGCATGATTTCTGAATGCTTGAGACTATAAAATCAATAAGACAACTGTATTATTAAAATCATAGCCATGGGTAACTGTCTAGATTTGTAATTTGTAAATAATACAATGTATTTATTTACTTTTATATTTTATTAAAGTTCTATTTTGACCCCTATAGTAGTTTTTTTTTTTTTTTACATCCATAATAATGGTTTTATCTTAGTAAAACTGCTTAATTTTCTTTTGCATGATTTCTGAATGCTTGAGACTATAAAATCAATAAGACAACTGTATTATTAAAATCATAGCCATGGGTAACTGTCTAGATTTGTAATTTGTAAATAATACAATGTATTTATTTACTTTTATATTTTATTAAAGTTCTATTTTGACCCCTATAGTAGGTGTTTTTTTTTTTTTTACTTCCATAATATTTGAGGGAGGGGGGGCACAACAATACAATCCTGCTTAGGGCACCTATTTTACCAGCAGTGGTCCTGTCCATGATTAGAGTTTAAAGTCATTCCCTTCCCTGGCATAACGTTATTTTGCTGTAGCCTATGTGTGACTGTGAGGGACGGAGAGATACTGAGAGATGACATTATTGAGTTTGCAGTCAATCAATCAATCAATAAATAAATAAATAGAACACGTCTTGAGAGTCTAAAAGCATTCACCGCGTGATGAAGCCTATTACAATGTCCCTATAATTCAAGCTATGAATGAAACAATATCTCTGAATGATTATTTTTTTATATTTAAGCAATAGCACTCAAGTAAGAGGGCTAATAACATTGAACTTTTTTTGCCGTATTTCTTAAACAAGGCTTTGCCAAACAACAAAATTCTTTGACAAGTGTTTCACGAATAATTTACATAGATTAACGGTCCCTTTTCTTGTCCATGGCTTACACTGAACTTAAAAGTCCACAGTATGAATGAAATATAGGCCTATACTTTTAGTCAGGTCGATTTTCTCTTTAGGGATACTCAGATTTTTAGGGGTGCCAGTATTTTGACACCTGTTCTAAAAAAATAAAAAAATAAAATAAATAAAAACACCATCATCATCATACAATGATAGCCTACGTTATAATTTTATAGTAATTCGTCACATTTTATGTATTTTTTTTCTTCGAAAAATTTGGATTTATTATTATTATTGTTGTTGTTGTTGAATTAAACAGCATACGTTATTTTCACCGACCATCTTGCTCATATTTATCAAGGGTGCCAATTTTAAAGTGCTGCATGTCTTTTTTTTTTCTTTTCATTTATGTTGTTGTCTAAAGTTGTCTGATGTTTTTCTGTTCTCTGCTCTTTATTGGCTAGTTTTAGCCTATCACAGAATATTCTGAATATTATTAGCCTGTTAGCTTGTATAGCCTAATGCAATATTGTTACTTCTGTAAAACCATATACGGGATCTTCAGTGTAAGAAGCTTTCTGAATTTTTCTTTCTTAATTTTTAATTTGTATTTTTGCATGACAGTGATGGCTAATATGAAATCCTATAAAATAGCTTAAAGGGGTCATATGATGCTGCTAAAAAGAACAGTATTTGGTGTAATGAAAAGTGTTTATGCGGTTTAAGGTTCAAAAAACACATTATTTTCCACATACTGTACATTATTGTTTCTCCTCTATGCCCCGCCTTTCTGAAACGCGTCGATTTTTACAAAGCTCATCGGTCTGAAAAAGCGAGGTGTGCTCTGACTGGCCAGCTATCCAGTGCGTTGTGATTGGCCGAATACCTCAAGCGTGAGACGGAAATGTTACGCCCCTCGCATACTGTTGATGCCGTGTCCGGCCGGGGCAACGATTCAAAAACATGAAAACCCATTACAAACGAGGCGTTTGTTGCATCCAGTGGGGACATAATTACGAAAAATTGAAATCGCATCATATGACCCCTTTAATTAAATGTAAAGTCTCTTGGTGAAACTGCAGTTACCATGGTGAATTTTGGTCGGCAGAACACAGCTGATGTGTCATTAGAGAGAGAGAGAGAGAGAGAGAGAGAGAGAGAGAGAGAGAGAGAGAGAGAGAGAGAGAGAGAGAGAGAGAGAGAGAGAGAGAGAGAGAGAGAGAGAGAGAGAGAGAGAGAGAGAGAGAGAGAGAGAGAGAGAAAGTTCATTTTGGCTGCTTTAACCAAGTTGAGGGCGGTGTTTCTCACTTTCGCTACACTACACTGCCCAATTTTGTAAGAAAGGCGAGGAGTGTGTGCGGCGGCGGCCTCGCGCTTATAATGGCTGCCAGGAAAAGCAGAGCAGAGGGAAATCAGCTACATTGGGAATAACACCGTGCAAAGGTAATGCTGCTCGTGTTTGTCTGTATGTGTGTGTGTGCGTGCAGCAGGACTCTTTGTCCGAGCATGTGTGTCGGGCTGCTGCGCAGGTGCATGTGCCGCTGCTGGAAGGGTTTTGTCATGAAAAACACCTTCAACTGTTACTGTCACGGCAACATATGAGCATCGAGCATATCTGCTTTCGCGTGATGGGCTGCTGCAATTATAATATCATGCTTGTATCCTATCATGCTTGTATCCAGCCGGAGAGGAGAAAACAAAGGCGCTGTGGGCGAAAGAGACAAAACCGACAGGCCTTTTACACAGCACTAGCACTGCATTACAAACACAACACGCGATTGTTTTCTTGCGATTCCTGCTTGACTACTCACTCAGATTAAACAGTGTGTGTGTAATCTTAGTTTTGCCCTTTGATCGCTGTTTCCTCAAATCAAGCTGTTTACACACACACACACACACACACACGTGTTGGCAGCGCTGTCGCGTTTGTTTACCATTTGCACTAATGGCGTTTTAACATGAGAAATCACCATGCTATATCTTTGCACACGAGTAATGCCTAATTTAGTGGAACTTTCATTTACCTTTAGAATGATTAACAAGAAAATTCTAAATGCTACATTTTTGTGGCATCATCTTTCACTCAGGTGTGTGTACGTTTTCTTTCTTTTTTTTTTGTCCAATCAAATGCCTTCTAGAATGATAAAGTCCCTCCCACTAACGTGTAATAAAAGGTAATAGGCTACCCTACAAACACAGAACGCTCCTCTAACGTTCTCATTTGGTGTTTTTTTTGGGGGGGAACCAAATAAGAACGTTCTAGGAACCCTGTAGGTTATTTTTAGTTGTTTTTTCATAACCATGTAAACTAACTAAAACTTTGCAGATGCTTCTGAGTGATGACCAACAGAGAGATTATTCTAATGCTGAAAGGTGTATTTTTTTCATAAACTATATTTTGCAGAATGTCATGTCTGAAACAAGCTTTTAATAAAGTGTAGACATTAAAGGGGTCATATGATGCTGCTAAAAAGAACATTATTTTGTGTATTTTGTAATGAAATGTGTTTATGCGGTTTAAAGTAAAAAAAACACATTATTTTCCACATACTGTACATTATTGTTTCTCCTCTATGCCCTGCCTTTTTGAAACGCGTCGATTTTTACAAAGCTCATCGGTCTGAAAAAGCGAGGTGTGCTCTGATTGGCCAGCTATCCAGTGCGTTGTGATTGGCCGAATACCTCAAGCGTGTGACGGAAATGTTACGTCCCTCACCATACTGTTATATTTCTTCAGCGACCAGCACGGATCAGCTCTAGGCATGAGGAAGCGGATATTGTCCTCTTTTGGACGACCAAACAAAGTAGTTTCGCTTTCACAACGAAACACACAGCGCCTTCACGACATGGCGGCGGCGGCGGCAACAACAATACTATAGCGAGAATAAAAGTTACGCCTTCTTTCTTTGCGTGAACATTTGGGCGGCGTTATGCAAATCTTCCCACATAGTGAGGTAGATATGTGGGGGCGTGTTAGAACGAGCCGTTTTAGGTAGGCGTGGCTGACTCTTAACTTTTATAAAGAATATCTCTTTGGATTTGAGACTTTAGTCTTTGCAACTTTACAGATCTTCTGTATGCACCAAGAGCTTGTAACACTCCAAAGAGAAAGGAAAAATTGAAATCGCATCATATGACCCCTTTAATTGACAAGATAAATCCAGTTTTATAGCTGAAATATTTAGCCAAAGTTAAGCGTAGTCTGAAAAGCATATCATAAACACCTGGGTTTGTTTGCAACTTTCTTTACTGCGTGATGAACGGTCATTTCGTTTTACTGACCAACTAACATTCGTTTATTGATCTCTTTATATGTATATAGCCTATACGAGAGTATTTATTGAGATTTGACACGTCTAATTGAAGAGAACATGATGTTTACCGAGAACTTCCCATCCCGCTAATTCAGTGGTAAGAAATTAATGTAATGTTATCCTAGTAGGCAGGGCCCTAGGTGGGGTGCCATGTTGCATTTAGCTAACAGCTTTTTTTAATCTCAGTATTTTAGCATTTGTTGATGCTGAAAATCAGTTATACTGGGATCCTGGTCTAAAAAAAAAATTAAAAACGCAAAACACTCTTGATGCGAATTCTTTGCTCTTCATTTTCTATAAGCCGAATTAACAGACCCTGTTGTATTTTCTTGTAATTTATTAAAAGAAGGTACACTGCCATCTTGTGCCGACTAAACTGACTTGAATGCACCTGACGTCATAATTACGACTTGTCAACTCGTAAGTACGAATGTCCCAGGAGGACTTGAATGCAGCATGAGATGCGGCACACAGATGCGCACTGAACACAGCGCGTTACTTGGTTGAGTTCTTTTGCGTCTACTTGTATTTAAATGCTTTAAAATCTCTTGAATGTTTTAATTGGCAAGGCTTAAAAACACGTGCAAATTATAAGCTTTCGTGACAGACGTGCAGCAGTGGCCCATCAACTGTCATGAGCATATTTCATGCTGGTCTCAGGTAGTTGCCGGGGCCCCCCCACAACCGTGGGCCCCTATAATCGTCACCACCTTTCACCCCACTAGCCGGCCCTGCTAGTAGGGGAACGTTCCCAGAACCTACCGCGAATGTTCTGGGAACGTTCTATTTACGTTATAAGAAAACTTTCCTGGCAGGCAAACCAACAGGCAACGTTCTGGGAAACAAAAATTGTTAGCTGGGTAGTAGAACCAACTCATGGTTCATGACTGTGACATTAACTGCTGGCTATTTAAAATGGGGTGTTGTCTTTCAATGTCCCGCCCTACTGTCTTGTTTCAGTACGAAATAAGTGAACACAAAAAAGAGAATTGGACTTGCATATTATAGGTGCAAGGAGTAACAAATGTAGTAACCAAATATTTATATATTTTTTTATTTTTATTTAATTATTTTTTTTTTAAATAAAAATAGACCCATATCTAAACAACTTCAGCTCAAAATCTGCCTTTTAATATTTTTTTTTTTTTTAAATAGAGTTTATGACAAAAGATTGAAAGGGTCAAAACTCGAGCTTGAACTAAATATTTTTATGGGTTTGTTATTGTTTATTTATTTATTTTATCTTTCTCCTTCATCACTAGCATTGTAAACGCCAGACATTGTCTGTTGGTTGGTTTGGTTATGTTTATGTTATAAGTGGTTATTATAAGTGTTGATAATAACGATGCAATAATAAAAAAAATGGACCATTGAAAGAGACAAAGCAGGTTTGCGGGTAACTGTGGAGTTGACCAACTAAGCATTTGAGAGACTACGTGACACTTGCAGATGAAAATAAACTTAAAACGACAAAAATGCAAGCAATTAAAAATAAAAAAACTTTTCATAGAGGTCATTTGGAAAGATCTGCTCAAGCCGTTTCAAAAATCAAAGGTTGTGACAATAGCAAAAGACTTCGTCCAGTTATAAATATTAAATGGGTTCAAAGTTGACTTGGTTTTTAAGTGGTCCTGAATGTGAACTCCTAACACTACTGTTGCTCTAAAAGATGACACATGACATTCATATCTTTGGACACTAAAATATTGTCAGTTTTTCAAAACATGTTCTTAGAAACGTCTTTTAGAGAAACTGGTATGCAGCAAATAAGTGAGATAAAGCCTACTCTGTTGTATTATCTTGAAGAACCAGATTATTGACATAACTGTTTCATTATGTAGCGTCTGGCTAAACACCCACCCACTAGACCGAAAGCAGCTGATATCTGACTCGCATGTAAAGCGAGCAACCACAGTTTGCTTTTTACGTAAAATCTGAAAATTGATACTATTACGTTATACAGTTAGTGTACAACAAATTTCAGCTTGTTCAAATAATGGCACAACCGTGTTTGTTAAAGTTTGAAAAGTCAGCGTTAGTGGAAAATGACTTGTGATCCGTGGTAACTCATTGGCTACATTGGTGATGCTTTGCTAATAATTGCCTCAAACAAAACTGAATACCTTTCATAGATTCATGGCTTTGAACCCTACAATTGTTGGCTAAATCTGTGACTAGTCATAGCCTGCTGCCTCATGCTATTAAACAGTTTTCTTTCCTGGCAGACTGGAGAAAAAAAACAAACTTGCACACCCTGACCCCCAGAAGTTGTGTAGCGGTCAGTCAATGCAACTGGAATTGGCAGCTCATGCCAGTTCAGAGTGTAGTATGCATCGGACAGTCTGTCTGAGACTGAGACTAATTGTTGTATAACAAGTGATGTTAAGAGAAACTTGATACTAGTGTTGCTTTCGTCAATGAAAATTATGACTAAATATCGTCGTCAACGAACCTTTATCATGTGACGAAGACGAGACGAGACGAAAATGCTGGTCATGTGACGATGACTATATTTAAATGTATAATATACATTTATTCGTATTGTTGACGAATAAAAACAAGACTAAATGTGGTTTACAAAATAAAAACTATGCTAAAATGTCTCTTCATTTTCGGCACTGCGCAGACGCAGGCGACATCACTTCCTCAAGCCCCACTCGCGCAGAGCCATAGAAGGAGAGAGTTGCGTCAACGGAAGTCCAAAACGCTCAATCGTCACGTGATTCACGTAGACCTCAAATAGTTCCAGGAAGTTCATAGCGGGCAATTGAAATACATTGAGTTGTGAAGACTAATCTTGTTTAATGTTTTTGATTCTTATAATATATAAAATATATAAAAATATATTTGTAGTATATTCCAATTTAAAACAGCTTAAAACATTTTTACACATTTAATCATATATTTTATGTATGTTGACTTTTGTTATGCACTTATTTACAACAATCGATTTATACATTTATAATAAACTATAAAGCATGTTGTCCTTGAACAGTCTCCACTATAGTTTGCTGTGCTGCATGGGAGTGCTTCTAAAAAGAGACTAAAATACAATTTTCATTTTCTAAAATTAGACTAAATGTCATCAGTTTTCGTCGACTAAAACTAGACTAAAATAGTCATGGATAATTCTGACTAAAATAAGACTAAAATGCTCAGACTTTTAGTTGACTAAAACTTGACTAGACTAAAAAGAGTATGAACGTGACTAAAACTAATAAAAACTAAAATGACAGCTTCACACAAAGACTAGACTAAAACTACAATTAAAACAGGCCGCCAAAAACAACACTACTTGATACAACAGCTTGCTGCTGTAATGGACCATAGACTATGAGCAGTTTTTTTCTCCTACAGTACAGTTGAAATCAACATTGCAGATGATATTGATCTCAGTGTCATGCCAGCTGGAACCATAGTGATAATGGAGCAACATCCCTGCTTTGGAAAAGGAGTGCGCTTATAATAACATTCTGGCTGATAATACGGTTATAATGATTTTCATATATTGGGCATTATGTGACCAAAGTGGCCAAAAAATATGTATACTATTTTATACTATAAATACTTCAGATTTATATTATAGAATGTACTGTCTGTACTATAATATAAAAACTATAAATCAAATAATTTTACATGTGAATTTTGGAATCACAACATTATATACAGTATGAAAACTGGATATTCATGTTGAGAATTGCTAAAGATTAGAGTTTCCTTAAAATACTCACAGAGGGAATGATGATTATTTTTATTACTTGAAATAAAAAACTGAAATGAGACAAAATGTATAGGCCTATTAAAAAAAACTAGTTGCCAGAGCAACATTTGTAATTTTGTTTGGTTTAAAGGGATAGTTTACCCCAAAATGAAAATTACCCCATGATTTACTTGCCCTCAAGCCATCCTAGGTGTATATGACTTTCTTCTTTCAGACGAATACAATCAGAGTTATATTAAAAATGTCCTGGCTCTTCCCAGCTTTATAATGGCAGTGAATGGGGGTCGAGATTTTGAAGCAAAATAAAGTGCGTCCATCCATCATAAAAAGTGCTCCACACGGATCAGAGAGGTTAATAAAGGCCTTCTGAAGTGAATCGATGCGTTTGTGTAAGAAAAATATCTATCTTTAAAACTTTATAAACCGTAATCTCTAGCTGGCGTTTCAGCGGATGACGTAGGTGCAGCAAAAGCACCGGCACGTACAACAGCTAGCGGAAACTAGAGATTACAGTTTATAAAGTTTTAAATATGGATAATTTTCTTACACAAACACATTGCTTCACTTCAGAAGGCCTTTATTAACCCCCGGAGCCATGTGGAGCACTTTTAATGATAGATGGATGCACTTTTCTGGGCTTCAAAATCTCAACACCCATTCACTGCCATTATAAAGCTTGAAAGAGCCAGGACATTTTTTTAAAATAACTCCGATTGTATTCATCTGAAAGAAGAAAGTCATATACACCTAGGATGGCTTGAGAGCAAGTATGGGGTAATTTTTATTTTTCAGTGAACTATCCCTTTAAGTTCAAGTACTAAAATAGTTAAAACTAAACTAAAAAAAAAAAAAAGGGCAAAAACACAACACAATTGCCAAAACTTGATCTAAAATACATAATAAATTAACATCTAAAATAAATTGATCTACAAATACATTTTATAAAGTCTTTAGTTTGTCAGTATGGTAATAGTATATTGTGAATACTTTTCTATTAGTGTTCACTTTACATGGCGTTTGTTGTCTACACTTGCTTAAAAAAAACATTTAGGCATTTCTGTTTGGTGCTGCTGGTGGAGCAAAAATGACTTCAGTCACAAGATAGGCTTGTCATTTAAAAGTGGCTTTAGATACAAATATCTTCGTGACTCCACTCATGGTATACTGTGTGTTTCGGCTTTCTTTCACACCATACAGGTGAGGAAGAAGAGGATGGTGAGCAGTCAAGCCAAGTACGAGCTGATCCAGGAGGTGGGCCGGGGCAGTTACGGTGTGGTTTACGAGGCAGCTGTACGGCAGACCGGAGCTCGTGTGGCTGTGAAGAAGATCCGCTGTCACTCCCCGGAGAACGTGGAGCTGGCCTTGAGGGAGTTCTGGGCCCTGAGCAGCATCCAGAGCCAGCATCCCAACGTCATCCACCTGGAGGAATGCATTCTCCAGAGAGACGGTCTCGCCCAGCGCATGAGCCACGGCTCCAGCTCCTCACTCTATCTGGAAGTATGTGTCCAACCTGCAAGCACACCCAACACAAAGCCCATCGAGTTTAGTTTTGTGTTAGGTTTACAAGAGGCAAATCAAAGAACATGATGGCAAACCAGAGGAAATGCATATCACTACATTCATATGTAACCCTGGAGCACAAAACCAGTCATAAGGGTCAATTTTTCGAAATTGAGATGTATACATCATCTGGGGTCACATATAGTTATTACATACTAATGAATGAACGTTTTGGGGGGAAACTTGAAAAATCTGGGTGTTGACACTGAATACTCAACCAAATCAAACCTCTTTCAGTAACCATAAAGTGAACTGTTTTAAAAAAACTCTTTCCACTCAAGTTTTCATACATTCCTGCTGTTTGTTACCCATTCAATAAGTCGATGAAATAATAATTATGATTTGTGTTCTAGTTTTTACATAAAAACAAGACATATATTGTAAAATGAAAATAAGTATTTAATAAAAAAATACAAAGGATTTTATAGTACAGCTGTTTAACAACAATATTATTATTTACATCAAGCATTAAACCATCACACTTTTAGTTGGTTTTCTAGCAAATAAATAAATATATATTGAGCTGCATGCATGTAAATGAACACTGTGCCGTGAATAATTATTTAAATAAAGCTTTTGCAATGAGAATCACACTAAGCCATTTTGTGATACCAGTAAGTTGTGCAGCCCTATTTTCTATACTGTTGAAGCGTAGCTATAAAGCTTCTTTTAGCATTGTTTTATCATTGTGCTTTTTTCATGTGACAACTACATTATCCATCATTCTTTCCAACGTAATCATAAAATACATAAAGCATCAATTGCACCCCTAATGTGCAAAACGGAAAATGAAAATGTCCCTTGCGCTCATTTTATTCTGAAAATCACACATTACGTTGCATTTACTACTTTCGTAAGTAGGAACTTCCCAGAAGAACTTAAAGGCAGCATTACAGCATCACTGTACAGGTGCATCTCAATAAATTAGAATGTCGTGGAAAAGTTCATTTATTTCAGTAATTCAACTCAAATTGTGAAACTCGTGTATTAAATAAATTCATGAGTTGAATTACTGAAATAAATGAACTTTTCCATGACATTTATTTATTTATTGAGATGCACCTGTATAATTTTGGGTTTAAGACCATGTCCACCAGACACTGACCAGGCAGGTTTCTTAAGTAGTGTAATGGACAGATTCAACAAATAAATAACTGTTTATGGCATAATACTATCATTGTCTTCACAAACAGTGCATACATACAGATTTGACTGATCTGACAATCTAATAGTGACTGTGCGCAAGATAAAGTACAGCACAGTAAAACTACTTGGACTATGCTACAAGGCAGATGGCACTCTGTAATATAAGTGGGTGATTACAGTATTGTATGCCCTTTTGTGTCGGGTCAAGTCCCATGAAGACGTGAGGATGTTGTGACTGAGTGGAAGTAACCCAGAGTGCACAGTAGCACAGTAATAGGTTGTTATTCCTGGCATTTGAGATGAGGTTGATTAGCACTCTTGCTGCTATAATTACGAGCCTGCAGAGGGCCATTTGTCTGCTGACCTCTGTCTGTGCAAAGCCTTCAGCATCTTCAGCATCAGGTAAAGTGACATTTCACACATAATTTTGAGGTTGGCACCGTTTTTAACCTTTAAAGTCAATTTAACCATGCTTTTGGTTGCTTGAATGTTAGCAAGAGACAACCAATAATAAACTAAACAATGCCTGGCTCCTTAAATATCCATGCGCTTTCACATAGACTTTCACATACTGTAGTATCTTAGGGAAATAGTTAAAAAATAACTAGAAACATCTGAGTGTTTTTTCTTGACCATAGATAGTCTGACCGGTATTGCCACAGGTCACATGTTCTTTGTGTGCTGTTCTTGTCCAATCACTTGTATTAGTCTTGTAAAGATACAAATAACTGTTAATCCAGAATTTACAAATGTACAGTGTGAATATGGAGTACATGTATTGCATTAAACCGGGTTAAAATGACCCCGTGTTTACTATTTCAAGTGTACAAAGCCCATTTGTTTTGTTTAGGGAAGATAGATTTGAATCTAAAGAAAACCGTCTTATGTTTTGAACAAGCTTTTTGAGAAAGCAAAGCTAATCTTGAAACATGAAACCAGTGCGGAGGTTATCAAGAGAAGGATGTGGTTAAATGTGCCAACACATGACATGCAGCAGTAACACGCATCGTGTGGACAGCATTGTTGTTGCTGTGCTTCAGATGAGATAGACTTTAAGAGATGTGCTCTGATTGGTTCCCTGTGCAGACAGATGGCGCAGCATTCATAGGTTGGTGCTCTGTTTTGCAATAGCCTGCAATGGTGAGGAAAACCTAAACCCGAAGCTGGTTGTGTAATTGCATAACTTGATAGTGTGGACTAACCTATCATTCAGTCAATATGATACTTGTCTTGCAAACTGTCTTTGTATAAGACACCTCTACTTTATAGCATGTATAAAGCTACTCTTAATACCCCTGACAGCATAGATATTTTTCCGTCTTTTTTGTGCAAGATGACAGACTGAGTGGAGAGAAATTAATTATACAAATGCTTGAATTTTAATTCAGTGCTGCAAAGTATAAAAATGGCTCCATCCAATTCAAATGAGTAACTTCTCCCGTTATCTGTGTTTGCTATGTATTTTTGTGCTTACTGTTCTGCATTCCATTCAGTCACAATTTCAATCTTCCTAAAATCTAGAACTTTAATTTTATAAAGATGCAATGTGTGAAGTCAGGTAAAAATGCTGACTCCAAGGAAAATGTGCATGGACAATAACAAACATTTACTTTTAATAGTCAGCTGCAAATATGGCTTGACCCCAAAAAAATTCTAACAAAAGGTTTCTCAGTGGTTTACAGTAGTATCAGATGTACTTAAAAACATACTAAAAGTTTACCAAAGTTTGACTCCAAGAAAGGCCCCATTTTCAAAATGGCGGCCGTCAGGTCCTTAAAATGACCTTTACTCCTTTGTATTCCTCCTAGACCAGGAATACTGGTGCCTGATGCATGTTTTGGCGATGTGTAATATTCTAATTAGCATATTTGCATGATAGATAAGTGATTACAAGTACAATTATATATTAAAGCAATTGGTTACAAGCATATTTATGGTTTTGGGGTTTTTGCCCGGTCTTCTTCTGTCGACATTTTGAGTGTACTATTTTACCAGTGGAAATGTGTACGTCGTCGCCTCTTTGTACACTTGCATTGTTGATTCCATCAGCTCCCTTCTGATGAACCTCAACCACATCAGAGCCATCTCTTAAGTTTTTACAGCAAATGGGGCAAGTTTCTTGGTTTACAACAACATGACTCATGGTCAAAATTGCATTTGGAGTGTACTTTTTCCTCAAGCTAATTCAACAATGTCATCCTCTCTTAACACACTCGCATTGTTGGCCTTTTTCATGTGTTAGAAATCTGGGGGGGTCATCCTTGAAGTTACTTTTGGGTGCAATAACTTTTACATTGAATGTCAAATCTGTGTTTTAGCAAAAAAAGGGTATGTGTCCAAAAACACGTACCGAGTAGGAGTTACATGACATAGGCTAAATTGTTTACATCTCTGGTTCACCCCAAACAATGATAAAACCTTACAGTAATCTCACAAAATCATGTATTCCATAAGTATGTAATCATGTCAGTGCAATTTAGACAAGTCCAATGGATTCATAGACCCAGAAAACATGGGGTTAGACACCAAAATTACTTGGCTAGGTCAAATAATGAAGGAGTTAGGATATTTTAAGGGCTTCCTGCCCATCTTGGACACCATTGAAAATTACACCTTTCCAGTGGTCAAACTTTGGTAAACTTTTAGTATGTTATTAAGGACACCTAATACTACAAAAAACAGCTGAGAAACCTTTTGTTAGAATTTTTTTAGGGTTAGGTGTTTTTTTTTTTAATATATGCAGCCTCCTATAAGCAAATAATTTGCTTCGGTGAGTCCAATTTCCAAAATGACCTATTAAGTAAATGTTAGCAGAGACAAAACACAGTAAATGATCCTCGCTGTTGATAATCATAGCATCATTTATCCACCACGGCTTGCCAGGAGACAGTCAAACATTTACAAAGTTAACAGTAGCATTTTTTCATACCTCAACTTATGTGTGCAATGCAATATCCTACATCCAACTATGTATAGAACACAGCATTAGCATACCATCAGCATAACACGCTAGCATCCAACTCAATACCAGCTCACTAGGTTTTGAAAGAGAGCTGTTGTCTCTCTCTAAGTGATTGTGTTTTGATGGATGTTGATGTGTGATTATAGTCTTTTAGTAGCATGTGGGTTGTTGTGAGTCATTCTAAGATTTCAGCTACAATTTGGCTTCGTTCCCAGAACAGCTTCAGTTTTCTCCTACTAAACTTCCCCTAGAGTATCCTCAGCAAGCAAACAATACTAGAACAGGATTAAATAACTGGAAGTTAAATTTTTTTGTGCTACAGTCATGAATGATCCCTCAAATCATGCAGTTTGTTGAAGAGAAGTGTGCCATCTTATTTCTAAGTGATCTAACTTATGATTTCCCCCAGTGGACAATAAAACAAGTGAAAAAAAAATCCATGGACTTGAATTGAAGGAGAGACCCAATCTTTTGACTTGGTTTCTAGATGGTTGCTTACTGGCCCAAGCAGTGCCCTAACAACCACCCTAAACCTCTCAGCAACCTTGTGTTAAAACCCCACTTACAACACCTTAGCAGGTGTGTAGCTACAACTTAGCAGACCACACAACACCTTGGCATCATGGTGCCAAGTTTTGCACAGGCAAGCATTCCAGTAGCTCAAACAATAGAGCATGGCGTTAGCAACCGCAAGTTCATGGGTATGATTTTTAGGGAACTGAACTGAAAAAAAAAAATACCTTAAAGGGGACATCAGATGCCCATTTTCCACAAGTTGGTATGTTTTTTTTAGGGTCTTCATGAAATGTCTGTAACATACTTTGGTTAAAATTCCTCAATGATCATGTAAAACAACACCCTTTTTTACCTTGTCAAGAACAGCTCTGTTCACAGTTTCGGTGAATGTCTCTTTAAATGATAATGAGCTACTGCTTACCCCACCCCTCTCTCCCGTAGAGCGTGTCGACAAGACACATGAATATATCCGTTTATGGCTTGGAGGTGGTCTTATTCAAATATCTAGCTATCTAATGGAGAAACCGGCTGCAAATTGAAACAGCTCGCTGGATGACACCATTTCAGACTCAGACAGCCCATAGCAAACTGGTTGTGTGTTTTCTTTTAAGCTTTACTGAGCTGGCAGACATGCCAGAAACCTAACCAAATGCAACAAAAAAGTGAATACTTCAACCAATGTCCCCTTTAAATGTGGTGTAAGTAGCCTTTGGATAAAAGTGTTGGCCGAATGTGTAAATGTAAATTCATCACTCAGGAAAAGGAAATATTGAATCCTGTTGACTTAATATCTTGCACAACTTTGCATGCATACAAATTGCATTTATATACTTTTTTTGTAGTTAACTTTGGGGTATGTTTTTGAGCTCATGAGAAGCGTGTAAGGACTTTTACCAGCCCCACTGAAATGCTCAGATAACTATGATGTGTCTGACTGACTTCATGTCAGTTAATTGAGTTGTTCATTAGCCAAAATGAAATTACCCTGCATTGTGTGTATTCCCCATGGAACTGTAAAAATATCTATTTTCAAAATGATTATTCATAATATTTTAGATTATCAGATATTACGAGAATTTGGCCTTGCATATAGTGGCATTTCCATAATGAAAAGTTGGTTATGCAAGTGGACATTGCACATGTTCTGTTTACACTTGAATTGAGTAACTTCTGTAAAATAAAATCTTTCAAATTGTATTTGTCATCTATCAGCCATTCTACTTTCTGGCTGACGATAGTAGAATTGGCCATTAAAAATCCTGCAGAAGTTGACCACAAGTATCAGTGCGTAATTCTATACAAAATCTGAACCTTTACACCAGGGCTCTTTGACTCCAACCCTCGAGGCCTAGTGTCCTGCTGAGTTGAGCTCTAATCCAAACCAAAAACACTTGAACTAGCTAATCTAAGCTAATGTTGAGAACTACTTCCAATTTACAGACAGGTGGGTTAAATTGGGAATGGTACTAAAGTGTCCAGGACTGGAGTTGAAGAGTCCCATTTTACACAACTGGTTGTAACATTTTTGTATTTATTTATATCCACTCAGTTGGTGGAGACCTCCCTGAAAGGTGAGATCACGTTTGACCCCCACTGCGCCTACTACCTGTGGTTCGTCATGGACTTCTGTGATGGTGGAGACATGAATGCCTATCTCCTGTCCCGCAAACCCAGCCGCAAGACCAACACCAGCTTCATGCTGCAACTCGGCAGCGCTCTTGCCTTCCTGCATCGCAACCAGATCATCCATCGAGACCTCAAACCTGACAACATTCTCATCTCGCAGGGCAGGACCCCGGCCGGGTCCCCCGAACCCACCCTGAAGGTGGTTGACTTTGGCCTCAGCAAGGTCTGCTCCTGTTCGGGCCTGAACCCTGAAGAACCGGCCAGCGTCAACAAGTGTTTCTTGTCCACAGCTTGTGGGACTGACTTCTACATGGCTCCTGAGGTCTGGGAGGGCCACTACACGGCTAAAGCTGATATCTTTGCTTTGGGGGTCATCATATGGGCCATGGTGGAACGGATTACATTTGTGGATGTAGAGACTCAGAAGGAGCTTTTAGGGAGCTACGTACAGCAGGGGGAGGATATAGTCCCATTGGGGGAGGCTCTGTTGGAGAATCCCAAGATGGAGCTCCACATCCCGGCTCGGAAGAAGAGCATGAACGCTGGCATGAAGCAGCTGATTCGAGAGATGCTGTCCGCCAATCCACAGGAGCGACCTGACGCTGTTGAGCTGGAGCTCAGGCTGGTTCGGATTGCATGCAGGGAACTTGATTGGGATACGTGAAAGGACAGCATCTTGGAGATGGGGCAAACATCTAGGACAATGGAGCTTGAAGTGAACGTAAGAACATATTGTTTGGCCCTGTCCGAAATGGCACACAAGGGTCTTGTGGTCTTCACTCGGGAGTGTCCAGAAGACCGTAGGACAAGGATCTCGAACCCTTCTCCTGGAGAGCTACTGTCCTGCAGACTTCAGCTCCAACCCTGCTCCCACACACCTGCCTGTAATTTTCAAGTAACCCTGAACACCCTGAGTAGCTGGTTCTGGTGTGTTTGATTTGGGTTGGAGCTGAACTCTTCAGGACGGTAGCTTTCAAGAAGCAGGGGTGAAGACCCCCGCTGTAGGGTTTCCCATTTGTCAATTCAGTTCAGGCTCCATTTGCTGAATCCACAATGGTTTGGACTTTTATCTAACATTATCTGTGCTGTGAAGAATAGATTTTTTTCGAGGAGTACCACATAGGCTGAGGGTGCCGTTTGGGACAGGGCCTTTGTGGGCAGGAGTGGGTTTTTAGAGGGTTATTGCACTGGTCCTTGGTTTTTTCTCGATACTCTTACAGTTTAGTACAACTGATTCATTGATGATAAACAGCCTTTACAATGTTAAATGCTTATTACGGTTTCACCTGTTCACAAGCACATTGTGACCTTAATCGACAATAGTCCAGATGGGCTTCAGACGGGTTTTACTAATGGAAAAACATCAGATATCCAACTTCCATTGACCATAAACCACATTGACCCAGATAAACATAGAGGTCCACAGAATTCTCAGAACATTCCAACACTAATGGTGCTTTTCCACTGCATGGTACGGCTCGGTACGGTTCACTTTTGGGGGGTTTTCCACTGGGTACAGTACCTGGTACCTGGTACTTTTTTTAGTACCACCTCGGTTGAGGTTCCAAGTGAACCGTACCGTTACCAAACTGGGACGTGTAAACTCTGCTGATCACGAATTGGCCGGAGAGAATTGTCACTACCTGCGTCACTGAACGTGTGACACAAACACAACAGAACCGCTAGATTTAAATCCGCACAGCCAGCGAAGGATCGAACGAAACTGTTTTGAACGAGCGCGCCTTTTTTTAACAACCAAAAAGTGGCTATTCCCCTTAGAGGCGGCGCAACTATAACGACGTGAATAATCCCGCCCACTCTAAAGCGGTACTGAACTGCAGTGAAACACAAACCGAGCCGAGCCGTGTCGTACCGTACTGAGCCGAGCCGAGTCGTACCACGCAGTGGAAAAGTGCCATAAGACATCAGAGAGCATGTAGATTAGGGCTGGGTGATTATAGCTAAAAGTATATATTTGTAAAACATGTTGGCTTCATGAAAAATTCAATATTTGCTAACTGATAGTGTTTATTTTCTTTGCTCATGAATTGGAAGAATGCATGCAAAAGTGGTCTACTGGCATGGTCTTAATGGCTAAAAACGGCATTAAAATCATGGTCCATATTCATCATGTTTTATGTTACCCACAACATAATAGTGAATATATCGTGTATATATTCAAATTAACGCTCAGCCCTAATGTAGTTTTAATACAGCACAGCTAAAAGACTCATGGCTTCCATCTTTCTTGGGAACTCTTTAGTTCTCTATGAGAGCTGATCTCACCTCACTCCCGGTGCTAATTCAACTTTAATGCAAAGTGGAAAACATGCAGCAAATAACGGCTTCTTTTACAGCTGCCTTGATTTTTTTTTTTTCACAGTCAATTTAGGAGCATTTTTACAACAGGATCAATATCTGTTTTTCTGTGCTTTACGCACAAAAAGGCTTCAGGGAGTTGTATTTGTATCACTCAATTTAAAAACATTTTCTACAAAAAAAAATTACAAGGCAATAGTTTATATTGTGTCAAAAGACATGTGGTAAATTATTCTGTAATATTTGTCATCCTGCTGAATGGATGAGATTTCAATAATCAGTGAATACGCATTTTAATAAAAAAAACACAAGTGCATTGAAGATCAAAATTTAAGGCAGTTCAGATATCGTAACTGACAGACACGAATATAAACACATATATTCTGTCTTTACCTCATCAGAAACTGATTTTGGTGCTATAGGCAGCTCTGTGTACGTGTGAAGGATGTGCATCCATTTCGGAGAACCAGGTATTAAACAATTCAACATAAACGAAAGCCTTGATTTGAGAAGCTCTGGATTGTGGCTTAATTAAATTGGTGCTTTTCACAAAGAGGTAAAAAAACTAGGGAGGTATTTTATTTTCTGTTTGTTTGGTATGAGCCTTGCAATTTTTGCTACCCATTACCAAAATTCTGGACATGTCTGACAGATTGAACCATGATTTCTTTGATAACAGGTTTGAATGGTTGAGATTGGCGAATGCAGTCAATGCTACAATTTGTGTAAAAATTGAGAAAATGAAATTTACTTCCTGCCATGCTATCAAACTTCCTGCCAAAATAAATAAAAAATAATTTTGAAAGATATTTTGAAGAATGTGGGAATCCGAAAAGTTTCTGGTCCCCGTTGACTTCCATAGTATTTTATTTTATCAGTGGTGAACAGCAACTGTTTTGTTACCAACATTCTTCAAAATATGTTCTTTTGTGTTCAGCAGTAGAAAGGACTTCATACAGGTTTGAAACCGCTTGAGGTTGAGTAAATGACAATTTTCATTTTTGGGCGAACTATCCCTTTAAGAGAATGTTGCTGATTCCTACATTAATTGCTTTAAACAAAGTAACATAATCTGTACACTATTTGTGGAAAGCACCAGCTGCTCTTTCAGACAGCAGAATGACTCCAGTTGATTGATCGGAGGATTCCCTTAAACATTGACTTGAAATCAAAGACTGAAAGTCAGTCTAGAATAGACCGTGGCATTGTGGTGGAAGTGAGTTGACTAGAGATACTTTACATCTAATGATCCTCATATGAACGCTCTGAACAACCAGCCTCGATTAAACACACGAAACCTCACGTATTAGCACTGAGAGCGTTACTTGCGCACTAAAACAAACTCCAGTGTACTAATGCATGCCACACCTCTCACCTTCAGGGAAAAGCATACAGGGAGTGTGAACGGATATTGATGCTAACACACACACACACAACCGTAAGCCTCTCTGAGTCGGGGATCTCACGCCTTTGACACACAATACCAGCGAGCTGAATTTGATCTCCACTTCACTGTGTCATTTTTGCCTGGAATCCCAGAGTGCTGAATCTTACCGGTAATCCCTTCTGCCACGCTCACAACAGACTAACGCTAAGCCTGTTACGTTCCCGAGGAATTAGGTGGAGAAAGCATTCCCTGGGACAGAAACTGCCATTCAGGTCTATGTTTTGTACAATTTTACAGACACTTCAGACATGAGCCTTCGTGGCAGTAGTACCTCTGTCCCTTTAAACACAGGACACGTCTTTTCCTAAGTGACAAGCGGAGGCATTAATATTTAATGCTGTGTGTATCCATACTTTTTTTTTCACCTTGTCAAGTGGGGCGTGCTGTAAATGCCAGAACCAGCTAAATTTAATTCCAAGCAATGGCTTAAATCATCTGTCTCAAAGTCCCCCCCCCCCCTTTGTGGAGGCTTCTCTTCCAACTGTGGTTTTATGCTATAATCCACATTATCGCAAGAATAAAGGATAAAAGGATTATTTCTAAACAGCCACTACTTCCTAATTTCCCAAATATTGTTTAATCTTCCTTTTCGTTTAGATTACCATAATTTATGCCTTATTTTTAAATCCTATTGCCCTTATGAGCACTTGATTGGACCGTGCTTTTCCTGAAGTTCTCTCAAAGGACAGAGCTATGTTTGCCTGACAAGCACTTCGTTGTGTTGGCTAGAAATAATTCTTTATCAAGTAGTGCTGTTTGTCAGTATTAATAAGAGAACTTCATGGATGGGGTCTATGTGTCCTCCAAGTGATGTGTTGTCAACTTAAGCATTAATTAAAGTATTGAATTGCGCAGCCGTGACGCCGACATGCAGATGAATGTCATTGGAATGTAAGACCGTGGCCCGATGGAAACATTGTGGGAAAAGAGCAAATTATAAGAGAAGTGCAATGTTCACATCGCAGTTGCATGTGTCCCAAACCTGATTTGAGACTGATCTGTTTTTCGTCGAGTGTGAACAGCAAAATTCCCATTGAATCTGACTAATATACAGTACTGTGCAAAAGTCTTAGGCCATTAGTATTTTCAACAACAACAACAACAACATGCTCCTTTGTGTGTCCATAGGAAATATCAGTTTACATTTCCAAACATAACTTTTGCCATTAATTGTAATAATCCAGTGAGATTTGCGTTTGCACAAGGAGTCTGACAGCAGCCAGTGCTGCACACAGAGATCTGATCTCAGCATCATCTAGTCTGTCTGCGTTTACATGAAGAAACAGAACAAACTGAGACAGACTAAATCCAGAAGAACTGTGGCAAAGTCTCCAAGACATTTGATGAAACCTTCCTGCAAAACTTCAGTACTGTGAAAAGTTTTAGGCACTTGAGTAAAAATGCTGTAAAGTGAGGATATTTTCAAAACAATGCCATATTTAGCAATTAACTTCTATTAACTAAATCAAATCAATATTTGATGTGACCATCCTTTGCATTTAAAACAGGTTTTGTCCTTGATACACTAGCGCATAGTTTCTCAAGTAGATTTGCAGGAAGATTTCTTCAAGCATCTTGTAGACGTTGCCACAGTTCTTCTGGGTTTAGTCTGCTGTCAGACTCCTTGTGCAAACAAAAACCTCACTGGATTATTACAATTAATGGCAAAATTAATGTTTGGAAATGTAAACTGATATTTCCTACGGACACAGCAAAAGATAGAAATAACTGACTTAAAAACATTTTTTGTTGGTGGAAATACTAATGGCCTAAGACTTTTGCACAGTACTGTATATAGTGACCAAAAATCTTTGGACATGAGTCACTTAAAAATGTATTAATTTGACTGTATTAGACAATAAAATATCAAAGCAAGTCTGCCCTTAAATACTGCTCAAATTTCACTTCTCTGACCCATTTGAATGACACTTTTATATATATTACAGTCTGAATGTGTTTGAGATATATATATATTTGTGTGCTGTCAATCGATTAAAAAAATGTATCGCAAATTTTTTTCTGAAATTAATCGCGATTAATCATGCTTAACATTAAAGTTTTTAAATATACTTTTATATTGCAATAATTTCACATTCAGTCTTCAAATAAAGTACAAATAACATTTTTTTGTTTTATATTTGTTTAATGGCGTCTTTTTATGACTGAAGGTGAGTATCACTGATAAGTGTTTTCCCCCTAATATTTAACCATTAACTACAGCAATTCAACATTACAGTATAATTAAGAGCTATCAATTTGAACATTTATTAGACTTTAAAAAATAACTTTTAATTTAAGTGAACTTAAAGCATTTTTCACATAAACCCATTATAATAAATATCATATTTAGCTACCTGTGCCCTTCAGCAAGTAGGAAATATACAGAAATTGAATAAAGTTATCAAACACTAAATTCTAAATTTAAATATAGATTAATCCTTAAAGCTACAAAAGTTATTGTTTTCCTCTTTTCTTTTGTTCTTTGATGAACAGACACCACAGCAGCTGGTTATGAGGCTATTTTGGCTGCTTTAAAGGAATAGTTCACCCAAAAATGAAAATTAGCCCATAAATTACTCGCCCTCAAGTCATCCTAGGTGTATATGACTTTCTTCTTTCAGACGAATCCAGTCGGAGTTATATTAAAAATTGTCTTTGATCTTTCAAGCTGTTTAATGCCACTCAGTGGTTGTTGCATGCATCAGTCCAAAAGAAGTTAAATAAAAAGTGCCCATCCATTAAAAAAAGTGTCTCTCACGGCTCTGGGGGGTGAACAAATGCCTCCTGTAGCAAATCGGTGCGTTTTTGTAAGAAAAATATCCATATTCAAAACTTAATCACTTTAATGTAGCTTGCGCCAACAGTTGTACACAGAAGCAGTTCTGGGCGGATGACGTATGAGATAAGCGTGAGTCTCGTGAAAACCAACGTTTGTTAACAGGAGCAAAGGAAGCAAAGTTTCCTTACTTTAGCAAAGGAAGACCAGTCTCCTCTTGGCTTATATCGAAATCCTCCGACATTCTTCTTTACAAATCCTCGTTTTGTACTTCTAATAAGTGACCGTTGTTTTGTTTTGATCTCTCCCCTGCGCTTCCGCGTTCGTCACTTCTGAGC
>NW_015540935.1:1478552-1487460 GCF_001515605.1 Sinocyclocheilus anshuiensis
GTTTTGTACTTCTAATTAGTGACCATTGTTTTGTTTTGATTTCTCAGCTGCGTTTCTGCGTTTGCCACTTCGGAGCGGCGCAAAGCTGACCTCATACGTCATCCGCCCGGAGCTGCTTCCGTTTACAACAGTGAGCGCAAGCTACATTAAAGTGATTATTACGGTTTGAATATGGATATTTTTCTTACAAAAACGCATCGATTCGCTACAGAAGGCCTTTGTTCATCCCCCGGAGCCGTGTGAGATACTTTTTTTTTTTTTAATGGATGGGCGCTTTTTATTTAACTTGTTTTGCACTGAAGCATGCAACACCCGCTGACTGCAATGATAGAGCTTGAAAGATCAAAGACAATTTTTAATATAACTCCGACTGGATTCGTCTGAAAGAAGAAAGTCGTATACACCTAGGATGACCTGAGGGTGAGTCATTTATGGGCTAATTTTCATTTTTGGGTGAACTAACCCTTTAAGAGCTGCTGCTGCTGAACGTGACACAGATCTGACACGCATCATATTTTCTCATAACTCTTTACCTTTTCTGACCCACCTTAAGTCTTAGAGGCTCTATTAAAGAGCTGACGAATTGAATCGGGTGTGTTAGATGAGGGAGATGGTGCTGCTGCTCCAGGACAGTTTTGAAAACCACTGCATTTCAGAGACATGTTCTCAAATCTGACTCACAAATACTTTAAGGCAGCTTTAATTGCCTTTTTGGTAACTTCATGACTTAACTGATGACATCACTACGACATTGCATGCTCGTAGTTTCTTTTGCGCTTTAATATGATATAGTGCTGAATATGATATAGGTCGTTCTGTGTCTAAATAAAATATATTGCAAACACATTCAAACTTTAGTGTCCAAATGCTTTTGGATGTTGTGACACTTGCTTTGAACAATCATAACAGAAGTTCAAATGTGTAGATTAATGACTTGAAGTCCAAAGTTTGAAATATTTTCATAGACACTTCCGTTCAAAAGTGTGGGGTCGGCAAGATTTATTTTTTGTAATTTCTCTAATATATTGTAAAATGTAATTTATTGCTGTGATCAAATCTGAATTTTCAGCATCATTACTCCAGTCTTCAGTGTCACATGATCCTCCAGAAATCAGTATAATATGCTGATTTGCTGCTCAAGAAACATTTGTGCTGCTTGTGGATACTGATTTTTTTTTCAGGACTCTGGTTCATAACAACAACAACTATCATTTGATTTGTATTTAATTTAAAAGTCTCTCAAGAATCATTTGTGCTGCTTGTGGATACTGATTTTTTTTTTTCAGGACTCTGGTTCATAACAACAACAACTATCATTTGATTTGTATTTAATTTAAAAGTCTTTAGTGTCACTTTTGTTCAATTTAATGCATCTTTGCTGGAAAAAAAATAAAGAACTGACCTCACACTTTTAAACGGTTGTGTAGTTTCATAAAATAATTGAATATATCATGATTCGAGAAAACCGGGAAGGTGTTTTACACACAGGTCAGTTTAAGATGAGTATCTGATATGGGTCACATTTTTAAAAAGTTAAAATGTGACCCATAAAATGTGAGTATGGGCGCTTTGTATTGCGGTGTGAACAGAGTTAAAACGAACAACCCAAATGTGTTTTATAGACGTACCTACTTTAACGTTTTGTTTCTCTCAGCAAGTATCTTTGCTCTCCTGTACATACTGTACATGACCGTCTTCGCCTGAAATGCACAGACTTCCTGATGGTTTTATGTGCTGTTTGGATGATTGCTGAGTTTGTGTTGTGGGCTGTTGTTGTAAGTAGCGTGCTGACATGATTACATGCCCCTCTGTGTGTTTCTGTGCTGTTTCAGTGTGTCTACTCTTGATGATCTGTTATACTGATATGAAGGGTGAAGGTCTTATGTGTGTTAAACTGGGAGAACGACTGTATTTAAATTTTGTAACAAAGAAAATCTGGTTTCAAAGAAGCACTATGAAATATTTCCCACAGTGCCGTGCTCACAGATTCCCGCCCAAGCGTCCGGCAGCCTGACCTGATTTACGATCAACTACTGGAGCTTGGTGGTGATGCACTGTGACGTGAAAAGTGCTTTATTTCACTTTTGTTTATTTCTCTCTTTTTTTTTTTTCCACAGACACTTTGTGTTCTTGTAAAGTATTTTAAGATAAACAGAATTTCATGAGAAGGGATCTTCTAAGTGAATGTGTAATTTATTGTTGGGGTTGGCTTTATTAATAAACCTTTTACTTGAATCATGTTTTATTGAAGTGTTTATTTATTGAGAAATGCAGAGCAAGTCTCTGTGTTGGCCAAGATTATGTTTTAATGAGCCATCTACAAAGTGTTTATAAAGTGGAAGGTTGTCCATTAGCTTTATGCCATTGAATACTTAAAGAAATTTATAGTTTCTCTATAGAGCCGTAAAGACACTGTGGTGTGCATTATGCTCCAACAACTGAAATTTTTTTACCACTGGAGTCTTTAAAATACATTATCACATATAAAAGAAAGCATTTCTTCATTTTTTCTTATATTGTATATATTGTTGATATTATTTCCAGTGTTGCAGGTAACACATTACAAGTAACGCGAGTTACGTAATCAGATTACTTTTTTTCAAGTAACTAGTAAAGTAACGCATTACTTTTTAATTTACAAGAGAATATCTGAGTTACTTTTTCAAAATAGTAACGCAAGTTACTTTTTTTTCCAATTTATTGACTGACAGCTCTCCTGTCCCCATGTTGATAGAAATCAGATGTTACTGTAGTTCTAAAATAAATATGAATATGCATTAATTCAGCTCACTCACAAAAACACAACAAAACACAGATTCAGTATTCCTCAAAATGAATAAAAATAATGCAACTCAGAATATGACGCAAACCTGCAATAATTAAATGTTAAACAACACAAATATCCTTTATGTATTTAATCCCATTCTATTAACCAATGTCTTTGCTTCTGACCTTCGATGAACCAGTTCAAGCGTACTAATAAGCACAAATTACTCTAGACGAACATTTGTGTCTTTTTTTATTGCTGAAGTGTGTTGAAATTTCTTCTTCTGCATTCTACTGTACGGACGTAAATGTACTTTCCCTTCAGCCTGAGGCTTATTCATTTCACTTTTGGTGTGAAAAGGCTTTTATATTTGCCAAAAATATAACTTTTTTATTTTAAAAACAAACAAGCAAGCCCTGTCCAGATTTAAAAAGTAACGCAAAAGTAACATAACATGCATTACTTTTAAAAGTCACTTTCCCCAACACTGATTATTTCTTTTAATTTTACATTTGTAAAATTTGCCAGTTGGTAACTCTGTGGGGAAAAAAAAAAATCTTAAACGTTTTTTTTTTTTTTTAAATATATATATATAATCTCTGTTCATGTCCTCTGAGCACATGCAATAACATTATATATCTCAATGAAGAAAATAATGACAATTTTCATTTTTGGGAGAACTGTTACTTTACAGCTTGGAAATGTTTTATAGAAGGGAAAAGGACCCCAGGGACCCGAACATTAGATCAGAGGAATGAGAAAGCCAATTATTTATGCATTCAAGAAAGAGTTTGGAAGATCCAAGCAAGACGTCACGTCAGCATCGGTGCAATGGAAAGATCCAGATGTAAGTTGACCTGTAAGAATTAAGACTGAAACGGCTGTGTTAAGGGTTGTTTAGGGAGTCAAAAGTCTCTTTACTAAAACCTGTTCCAATTTCTCACAGATAATAATACCGTCACAACATATATAAAAGTGTGATATTGGTATTATATAGAACATTATTGTTTTTCTAACAACAAAAGCAGAAAATGTTGAATCCGTAACCAGCCCATGAGCTACATCAGGTGTCAAACGAAAGAACTACAAATCCTACAATCCTCAGCGGCATCCGGTGATTACCCAGAGTTCCCTGCGACTGGGCAAAATGGCAGCGAATGCAAGCACAGACACAGCTGTCTTCGACTGCCCATCATGGTGAGATGTAAAATAAAGTACAATGTTATTGCACTTAAAAAAAATAACAAAAAGTCCTGCATGCATGTTTGTTGAGCGGATGAATAGATTATGAATGCATGCATAAAAACAATGCATCTCACTCCTGAATGAGGCGGGCACATAAACTCACTCAGCGTGACTGCATTAATAACTCTGTTTTGACTTTATTATTATTCTCATTTATAGTAATAATGCATTTTGTAATGTGATCCAGCGGTGAATACAGTTTACAGGTCTCATCAAATATACAGACCGTTTTGCTGTTATTCCAGTTAAATATTCTCATTTATTATGATCTATATCAAAATCAGAAAGAGCTTTATTGCCAAGTGTGTCAGGAGCTTCCAGAACAGACACGCATATAATTTAAGGTAATGAAACACTAATAATAAAGAGAATAGACTATCAATTATGAATAACAATATAGTAATAAAATATAGAGAACAATAAAATGTCAATAGCTCTAGTCAATCTTACAAATATATGCACACGTGCATTTGTGCATAGAGTAGCCTATATAGAAATGAAACTGTAAATATGAAAGGTTTAGGAGACCGGAGAATGACTGAATTTTGTCACATTGATTGTTATTTTAATTGAATTGAATCTCAGGGCAGGGAAACCTCCACCTGGACTCCATCTGGATGTGGTTAAAGGAGACAGATTAATAGAGGTAAGACTGTGTTAAATGAGCAGTCATTGAAATGATCATTATGATCCATGAACTTTGACCTGGTGCACTTGTTTGCCCTTCATGTGAATATATATATATTCTGAGACGGTAAGTGTTGGTTCCATCGAGCATAGGAAGACCTAGAGATATTTAATACCTGATTGTAGTTGTTATTTCCTAGGCCTGTATAAGTTATAGAAAGAAATAATGTATTAAAAAATAATGTTGTTTTTAGATTTCAATTTGAATGAAATCTTTTAAAAGTTAAAATGAGTATCAGCTCTATTCCATCAGCTAAACATTCCTCTTTGTGCATGCAATCTTTATAATACATTTTTTTTTTAAAGTCATGATAATTCATCGGTTAAAATGTGTGGACAATAAGTCTACTTAAAGGGATAGTTTATCCAAAATTAAAAATTGCTATCGTTAATTCACCCTCAATTCAAAAACAGTAAAACTGACTTTTTTTTCTGTGAAACATAAAATAAGATATTTTGAGAAATATCCATACAATGCAAATAATTGTTTTTGTCCATACAATGGGAATCAATGGGCACCAAAACTGTTCTTTAAAGTGTATTTATTTATTGTTCTACAGAAGAAAGTAAGTCAGTTGGGTTTGTAATGACTTGAGGACGAATAAATGATGATGATTTAATTTTTGGGTGAACTAACAGCCATCTTTGAAATGAAAACTTTCAGTTTTAACACTTACTTGATGATTAATGAAGGTTAATATTGTATGTGTCATATTTAATAATCAGTGTTGGGAAGGTTACTTTGGAAATGTAATAGGTTACAGATTACAAGTTACCCTGTTTAATTCAGTGCAACTATTTCAATTACTTTATTAAAGTAATGTAACTGATTACTTTTTGACTATTGTTCTAAATTTCTAACGAATGTTTTCAACTGTTTATCATTTTGAATCATTTCAAGCAGGCAGGGTTAAGCATACAGTAGTTCACTGATTACTGACAGACTTTCAGAATCCTTCATCACTTGATTTAAGATTATAATCATTTAATTTGAAAGCACAGCCGCCACAAAATCAGACTTTAGCACCTCTTTTTACTTAAAGATCGTTTTGAGGTACAGATTTCAAATCATAAGATATAGTTTAATAGCTATAATACTGTTTTTGAAATCAAATCTTTGTATAGCTTTGACAGGAAACACTGGCATCTAACAGTTAATCGTAAAAAAAACATATACATAAACCCGAATAGGGAATAAAACCGTTATCATATAAACGTGTCCTATTCTGCGTCCTAAACTCTTAAAATTTTAGAGCAGTCAATGCAATTTGGGAAAGAAATCGATTAAATCTGTATGTGGGTATGTGTGTGAAAATATTCAGATGTAACCCCCTTTGTAATATTTAACATTTTCATAAGTAACTATAATTTAATTACATATTTTTTCTCAGTAACTGTAACAGTTACATTTAGTTACAGTTACATTCCGTTACATGTAACTAGTTACTCCCCAACACTGTTAATAACCCATATTACACCCTCGTCTTGTCACCTGCAGAAGCTGATCATCGATGAGAAGAAGTTCTATCTGTTTGGGAGGAACCCTGAGCACTGTGACTTCACGGTAGACCACCAGTCGTGCTCGCGTGTGCATGCGGCGCTGCTCTACCACAGACACCTCAAGAGAGTGTTCCTCATCGACCTCAACAGCAGTGAGTGCGGCTCCACAGAGCTCTTCAACAAATCACATCCAACAGACTCTGAATGGTTTTGCTCTCATCTCATCTTGATTTCTCCTTGTTTAGCCCATGGCACATTTCTGGGCAGAATTCGCCTCGAGCCCCACAAACCTCAGCAGGTGCCGATCGACTCGACCATGTCATTCGGAGCGTCCACACGCGAGTACACGCTGAGAGAGAAACCGCAGACGCAGAGCAGCTCCAGCACAGGAGACAGCAAAGGAGTGGAGGACGAGGAACTAAAGGGGCTGCTGGGACTGCCGGAGGAAGAGACCGAGCTCGAGGTGTGTGTGTGCGTGCGTGTGTTGAGTGTGTGTGTGTGTGAATAAATGTCTCATACAACTGTGTAAATGATAGCTGCTCTTCAGTGTAACCAGCTGAACCAGAGTCAGACTGTTACTAATTACTTTTTCTAGTTTGAAATTTGATTATTTTCCAAAATGTGCAAAACAAGGAAAGAATGGCTGCAATGAAATATTGAAATGAAATCAAAATTGCAAAGACTGTTTTTTTTTAATTATATGCACTGCACGTCAACACAATAATTCTAAAATTATTAATTCTTTCCAAATAGAGCTATTCAGGGAGTATGAAATGTATTTTATTCTTATCGTAATATATGTCACAATGCATAAAAGCCAGAGTCAAACAGTGTATCAATTTGTTTTGATGTGTTATTGCATGTTAAATATAAATGTGCTTAATTGAAATTGTGTATTTAACATATGTCATGCAAAATATGGCTTTTTTCCAGAACCTGACAGAGTTCAACACGGCTCATAACAAACGCATTTCTACACTTACCATCGAGGAGGGAAACCTGGAAATCCAGAGACCCAAGAGGAAGAGGAGGAGCTCACGGGTTTCCTTCAGTGAAGAAGAGGAGATCATAAACCCAGGTACACAAACACACACTCACGGGATGGGAATATATATGTACTCCACTGTTCAGTTTGGGCTCAGTAAGATGCTTTTGAAAATAAATTAATACTTTTATTCAGCAAGGACACATTAAATTGATCAAAAGTGACAGTAAAGACATTTATAGTGTTACAAAATATTTCTATTTCAAATAAACGCTGTTCTTTTGAACTTTCTATGCGTCAAAGAATCCTGAAAAATAAAATGTACCACAGTTTCCACAAAAATATGAAGCAGCACAACATTGATAATAATCAGAAATGAGCAGCAAATCAGCATATTATATAGTAATGATGCTGAAAGTACAGCTTTGATCACAGAAATAAATTACATTTTACAATATATTACAATAGAAAACAGTTATTTTAAAAAGCAATAATATTTCATAATATTACTGTTTTTACAGAATTTTTAATCAAATAAATGCAGCTGTGGTGAGCAGAAGAGACTTATTAAAAAATATATATTATTGACCCCAAAAGTGTGCAGTATTCAGTGCACTCATATTCCATTCTGACAACGTCTTTGTTTTCCACTCTCACTGTTTTCTGTTTCTCTGGAAGGGCTCAATCTTCACACTCTTTTCTCTTATTCTTTGTTCGTGTTTTGACCTTTGTTACAAATCTTTCCTCACAGAGGACGTGGACCCGTCTGTCGGACGCTTCAGAAACATGGTGCAGACGGCTGTGGTTCCTATTAAGGTACGATCATCAGCCTGCACTTTTCTGCTGCTCTGCTTGCTTGTTTCAGCACGTGTTCATTGATTTGAATGGATTTGAGAACAGCCCTTCTCTCAATACAATTTAAGTTGTTTGTTGCATGGCTCACAAACAGGAAACTGTATAATGTGGGAGTAATGGCTTCTAAAAAGCATCCTCATAGTCTGACTCGTCATATCTGACTGCTAATGTAAAGGAGCTTCGATGTCTTTAGTACTCCGTCTTAGGGCTTGGCGATATAGCTAATAAATGTATCAACGATATAATGTTTCATATCGTTCGGTATCGATAATTATTGACATTTTTTTATAACCTTTTTTAAAACAAAGAGCAATAGAAAAAAACTTTTAAATTTAACCACTGTATTTTTAAACTAACCCAATTTATTGAGACAAACAACAAATATTTTTTGTTTTAACAGTCAAACACACAATAAAAATTAAACAAATATCTCATTTCTAATCTTTTATATGCAGATTAAATAGGTCTGAAGGAAACTTTTGGCTTGTCTCCCGAAGCCACAGGAGGGCGCAATGAGCAAAATAATGCAGCACATTTAAATTGTCAACGCAAGGAAATAACTGTCTATAAAAAGAAAAACGTGCATTATGTCTAAATTAACTCATATAAATCTAACATAATTTCGTAAATTGCATAAACAATTACGAACAAAACAGCATCATGTATTTATGCATTGCTGAATCCAAAGAGCCGAATCGCCCATCACGCAGATTGCATTTAAAAACATAAGAGCAGTGAAAAGCAATAAACCTTTTAAATAAAACTTTTCTAAAAGTTTAAACTGTTTTAACTTTGCATGGCTACATCTCTTGTGTGAGACGCGAGTGCAGCAGTCATATTTGTCCGTCTAAAAAATGCGCTGAATATGC
>NW_015540935.1:1505580-1506625 GCF_001515605.1 Sinocyclocheilus anshuiensis
CCACGGGATGGGAATATATATGTACTCCACTGTTCAGTTTGGGCTCAGTAAGATGCTTTTGAAAATAAATTAATACTTTTATTCAGCAAGGACACATTAAATTGATCAAAAGTGACAGTAAAGACATTTATAGTGTTACAAAATATTTCTATTTCAAATAAACGCTGTTCTTTTGAACTTTCTATGCGTCAAAGAATCCTGAAAAATAAAATGTACCACAGTTTCCACAAAAATATGAAGCAGCACAACATTGATAATAATCAGAAATGAGCAGCAAATCAGCATATTATATAGTAATGATGCTGAAAATACAGCTTTGATCACAGAAATAAATTACATTTTACAATATATTACAATAGAAAACAGTTATTTTAAAAAGCAATAATATTTCATAATATTACTGTTTTTACAGAATTTTTAATCAAATAAATGCAGCTGTGGTGAGCAGAAGAGACTTATTAAAAAATATATATTATTGACCCCAAAAGTGTGCAGTATTCAGTGCACTCATATTCCATTCTGACAACGTCTTTGTTTTCCACTCTCACTGTTTTCTGTTTCTCTGGAAGGGCTCAATCTTCACACTCTTTTCTCTTATTCTTTGTTCGTGTTTTGACCTTTGTTACAAATCTTTCCTCACAGAGGACGTGGACCCGTCTGTCGGACGCTTCAGAAACATGGTGCAGACGGCTGTGGTTCCTATTAAGGTACGATCATCAGCCTGCACTTTTCTGCTGCTCTGCTTGCTTGTTTCAGCACGTGTTCATTGATTTGAATGGATTTGAGAACAGCCCTTCTCTCAATACAATTTAAGTTGTTTGTTGCATGGCTCACAAACAGGAAACTGTATAATGCGGGAGTAATGGCTTCTAAAAAGCATCCTCATAGTCTGACTCGTCATATCTGACTGCTAATGTAAAGGAGCTTCGATGTCTTTAGTACTCCGTCTTAGGGCTTGGCGATATAGCTAATAAATGTATCAACGATATAATGTTTCATATCGTTCGGTATCGATAATTATTGACATTTTTTTATAACCTTTTTT
>NW_015540935.1:1506663-1511718 GCF_001515605.1 Sinocyclocheilus anshuiensis
CCAGGCCTACTCCGTCTTGCCTTTCTTTGCAATAGTCTTGCATTTCATGCCACCTAGGACAGTAAAAAACGCATTTATTTTTGGCATTTCTGTCCCACAGAAGAAGAAACTAGAAGGCCACGGTACGCTGGGATTGGAGGAAAGCGTAGCACGCCGGTTACAGAGCTTCCCCCTCAGCGCCGGGCTGTACTGTGACCTGCCCCCCACCAGCCACGAGGCCGCAGGACAGGGCGGCTCGTCTGCCATCACGGCTGCTCTTCCCCAATCCTGCCCCGGAGGTGGACCTCTCGCCCACAACAGTGCAGCCCCCCGCTGTGCTGAACCCCAGCCCCGCTCCCGGACCCAACTCGACCGAGCCGCTCAACGAGCTGCGCAAGAAGAAATACGCCAAGGAGGCGTGGCCTGGCAAAAAGCCCACCCCCTCACTGCTGATTTAACTACACAACAGGACAGACACAGCCAGGCTATGACTGACAGGAAGATTGCATCTTGGAGTTTGTTTGAAGTTATTGGTTCCAAACGCAACATTTCGGATACACACTTCAAATACATAACACTACCTGTTACAGGCTGAGGCTTTGCCACATGGGTTACTCATTTTGAGACGCTGCGGCATCTGAAGTTGACACTATAAACTGTGGTTGTATCTGTCGGCGAGAGTGAATATCACAAAGAAATATTTGGTTTATATTTCACCATAAAATCAGAAGGAAAAATCCATATTGAAATGAGATTTTGCATAAGAAATGGAGCATGTTTTTTTTGTTTTTTTGCATTTTGCAAGATTACACATTAATATGGAAGGCCGTTTCCGCCACTGAATAAAAAATAAAACAAGGTCATTTAAAATTCTGCAATTCTGACTTTTTTCTTAGAATTGTTTGATATAAACTCGCAATTGTGTATTATAAAGTCAGAATTGCAAGATATGAACTAGGGCTGCACGATTATGGCAAAAATCATAATTGTCGATTATTCCCTTGAAATTGTAATTGCGATTATTAATTACGATTATCACAATTTACATTGAATGATGTTTATATCATTGTTTGATGCAACTGCGTGCCATATTTTTATATGAAAATAAACAAGCTGAAAACACTCTAACTGAAAAACTTTTAGTGCTTTTCTATAGTATTAAGCCTCAAATGTCAAATATACATCGGATTGGTTTCTTCTTTAAATTATAAAAAAGTAAAAATATGAATGGTATTATAATGTTATACTAAAACTAAAACCATGGAAAAACCCTTAAGATAACATGTAGAATGAAAAAAACATATCTTAAGCACGCAGAATAACATAAGTGGACTTCGAACGATTAATTGCCGCTTTGAACGATTACGTAATTGTGGCATCCGTAATTGTAATCGCGATTAGAAATTCGATTAATTGTGCAGCCCTAACATGAACTCGCAATTCGGAGAAAAAAAAGTCAGAATTGTGAGATAAAAAGTCGCAATTACCTTGTTTTATTTGTTATTCAGTGGCGGAAACTGGCTTCCATAAAAAGGAGTGCAACAAAAACTACCATGATGTAAAAACACTTTTGCATTAGTGTGAATGTGTGGGGGGATTATTGTTATGAAAATGTCATAATGCAAAGAAATCTTGGTAACACTTTACAAAAACGTCCCGTTAGTTAATGCATTAACTAATATTAACTAATAAATAAGCAATACATTTATTACAATATGTATTATTAATCTTCATTAAGTTTAGTGAATAATCGTTAGTTCATGTCAGCTCAGGTTCATTATAAATAATATTAACTGATACAACTTTTGATTATAATAATATATTAGCTAATTTTGAACTTAATTAAGATAGATAACATGCTGTATAAGTGTTTTTCGTTGTTTTTTTTTTTCAGATTAACTAATGCCACTCTTATTGTAAAGTGTTACCAGAAGCTTAATGGTTTTCATTTTGCATTTTCTTCAGGCTAATTATAATCTGGATATGCTCTTGTGGCGATTTATGCTCATAACACCTCGTGTCTCGAGTTACAGGTTGATTGTTTCAGGCTTTTCTGAGATGCGTTCTCACTCACGTTAAACACACAAGCGTGTTGTTTTCAGCAGTTAACGGTGTGCTGCAACCACAGCAACGTGTGTTTAATGCACAGATTTAGCTTTTTTGTGAAAGCCTGAGAGTGTATTATCTGGGCAAAATGGCCGAATGCTGTATGATGTTAATCTGTAAATTGGAGCAATGCGTTTAATCTGCTTCACAGTTTTCGTGAGGCAGACTGTATTACATGTTTCAGAAAACTGACTGTGTTTACATTGGTTTATTGAGGGAAACTCAACATCAAGCACTGACTGAATGAGCTGTGCCATTTGAATGCAGGGAGACGCTTTGTAATGTGAACTTTTGTTAACGTTTATTATATATATATATATATATATTTTATATCTGAATGTGATGGACTTGTGAGTGAAAAGCACAGGTGACTAAACGTGAAAGGAATTATTGTTGCATTATTTGTCTAATAAACATGATGATGTGCATTGATAATAGATTTTTTTGTTTGTTTGTTTAGAAAATGTTAGTGCTGTGTAAAAGTGACCAACATGAATACTAAGAATCTGGGTGGTCGAAAAGTCAAAACGTGTCTGTGATGCTCAGGTTGATAGATGTGGTCCCTGCTGGGAAAAAAATAAATAGTCGAGCCACACAGGTATTTCATTCAATGTATTTTATTTTATTTTTTTCCCCTCTCTCGCTCTCTCTCTCTTCAACCTGGTTGAAAACCATGAATGAAATCATTTAGAAATTGCGATAGCACTTTAAGCATAATTTAGGGTATCTTGTGACTTTACTGCAATTATTGAGACATTTTGTTTTGAATGACCCAACACTTCAGGATGACATTTATGAGTGATGAACAGTTGAAATCCATAAAAGCCTGTAACACAGAGAGAGAGTGAGAGGGCATTTCGAGGGGGGCTCCACGTTAAAAATCGCGTTCAGGGGGGTAACATACCCGTTTCCGGCGGGGTTCCCCGTTAAAATTCGCACTCCAGGGGCTAAATATCACGTTATCGGGGTCGCTTTAACCCGCGACAACAGTGATAAAGTAGCCCAATTCCGCGGGAAAACCGCGGACCTGGCAACACTGATATGGGCTTCACATACAACACTAACGCATGATATGGGCATATGCCAAGATGTGGGAACGAACTGCAAATTAAATGACCTTTTATAGATTTTGACCAGATGAAGCCATCAATTCAAATTTACTTAAATATTAAGAAATATGTTTCTATGCAAAAATATCTAGATGCTGTCTAATTAGTGTTGGGTTCTGCAGTATGTGCAAGGATATACCGTGATTCCTTTATTGCTAAATTGGTTGTCAGTGTGGCTCTGAGATGCATCCTGTCATTGTTTCAGTGAGTGTCTCTGTGTCCCGCTAGGGGTCTCGCTCGCGCGGATAAATGGCACCTCATTAATCAAATGTGCATGAGCGCGCTCAGGTTGCCATGGCAATAATTATCAGAGCTGCCTAATCAACTTTCTCAATTGCTTAATGATATACGACCCTGTGAACTCCCCTCTGTTTCTTCCCTCTCTATAATTCAGGCTGGGATTTTTTTTCTCTCTTCATTTTTTTTCTTCTTTCCATTCTCGCGGTTAACACGTGACCACCATTTTATGAGCATAAAACAGAACAGATTGCAAGTAACCCTGGTGTTAAAGTTGAGTCCGCTTCCAGCTCTGACTTTCTGTGTACCTTACCGCTGCGACAACAGGTGGGGAAATGCAGCTAAAAAGATTAAATGTAGGCTATACAGCTGTACTGCTATATTACAGATTGTTATAGAGAAATCCGAAGGGTGGATTTAAAGGAGCCATGAACTATTTTTTTATTTTTTTTATTTTCTACTGTTCTCTATGGAAGCCCGTTTCCGTCACTGAAAAAAAAGAAAAGGTAATTGCAGCTTTTTTAATCTCACAATTCCGACTTTTTTTTCTCAGAATTGCGTGATGTAAGCTAACAATTGCGAGCTATAAAGTCAGAATTGCGAGATATAAAGTCACAATTGCGAGATAAAAACTCGCAATTCTGACTTTTTTTCTCAGAATTGCGTGATGTAAGCTCGCAATTGCGAGTTAAAGTCCAAGTTTGAGGGGGGGAAAAAGACTATGTTCTCAGAATTGCGAGTTTATATCTCACAATTCTGACTTTTTTTCTCGCAATTGCGAGTTTATATCTCGCTATAATATATAAATATAATAAATAATATATAAACTCGCAATTGCGAGAAAAGTCAGAATTGTGAGTTTATATCTCGCAGTTCTCACTTTATTTCTCAGAATTGCGACTTTATGTCTCACAATTATGACTTTTTAACTCGCAATTGCGAGTTTATACCACGCAGTTGAGAAAAAAAGTCCGAATTGTGAGATAAAAAGTCGTAATTTCCTCGTTTATTTTTTAAGTCAGAATTGTGAGATAAAAAGTCGCAATTACCTCTTTTATTTTTTATTCAGTGGCGGAAACGGGCTTCCATAGTTCTCTGAGGTCCACTCTTTGGAGCATCTTTATCGTTTGATTTCTGTGCAGACCTGCGTTCGTCTCTCTCGTTATTTACACTACATGCGTGAATCGGTAGGCGGGGCTAAACATGCAGCGCTGTAGAATCGGTGGGCTAAACATGCAGCGCTGTAGAATCGGTGGGGGGGGCTAAACATGCAGCGCTGTAGAATCGGTAGGCAGGGCTAAACATGCAGTGCTGTAGAATCGGTGGGCGGGGCTAAACATGCAGCGCTGTAGAATCGGTGGGCGGGGCTGAACAAGCAGTACGCAGAACTGTAGAATCGGTGGGTGGGGCTAAACATGCAGCGCTGTAGAATCGGTGGACGGGGCTAAACATGCAGCGCTTTAGAATCAGTGGGCGGGGCTAAACATGCAGCACTGTAGAATCGGTAGGTGGGGCTAAACAGGCAGCACTTTAGAATCGGTGGGAGGGGCTAAACAGGCAGTGTGGAGCATAGATGTCTATACGTAGATGCCTTATTAGCGACTGTTTCTATGGGACGCTATAC
>NW_015540935.1:1511750-1517107 GCF_001515605.1 Sinocyclocheilus anshuiensis
AACAGGCAGCGCTGTAGAATCGGTGGGCGGGGCTAAACAGGCAGCGCTGTAGAATCGGTGGGTGGGGCTAAACATGCAGCGCTGTAGAATCGGTGGGCTAAACAGGCAGCACTGTAGAATCGGTGGGTGGGGCTAAACATGCAGCGCTGTAGAATCGGTGGACGGGGCTAAACATGCAGCGCTTTAGAATCAGTGGGCGGGGCTAAACATGCAGCACTGTAGAATCGGTAGGTGGGGCTAAACAGGCAGCACTTTAGAATCGGTGGGAGGGGCTAAACAGGCAGTGTGGAGCATAGATGTCTATACGTAGATGCCTTATTAGCGACTGTTTCTATGGGCCGCTATACGTAAGCCGTCCGCCATATTCGAAGGGACAACTTGACGTCATTCACCATAACAGTAACATAAGTTACCAATGTTTCAAAACTTGTAATACTGAGTTAATACATTTAAAAACACAAACCAACACATTCTCACCTGTGAAAGGTTATCCCTGTTCTGAAACTTACAGGATGTTTTTATAGTACAATGACCTCTTATCTGTCAAAAGATAGAGGGATTTTTGATTTCTCAGTTCATGACCCTTTTAAAAGCGTCACTACATAAAAAGCTTGTTATACTTGTCTAAAGCGTCTTTTTAAGAGTTCAAAATATTTGTGGGTTTCTCAATGAATAGCCTACAGCCTACATATAGACTTACAATGTTTAGTTTGAGTTAAAATATGTGCTTGAAGTACCCTTTGAGATTTTTAGTATAATAATTACAATGGTCAATTACCAACACTTTAACACTCTGCTAGTTTATCATTAAGCGTCAACAACCGGTGGCCAACAGTTAGGCCTTTTTAAAAGGAGGTATTTTTCATAAAAGTAAATGTTGTGTTTATTTCTTACAGTTTGTCTGTACATTGAAACTTTGCTGACAGTGTGAATTGCCCTTCCACACGGGACGCACCAGTCATGAGTGTCTGAAGCCTCGTACACACCTGGACGATTATCACGTGCGCTTATCGCCAACGTTTTTCGACGCATCTTTTGTGTTCATACCCAAGGGATTTTCGCAGGCGATGAGCCGAGTGAACTTGCAGATTCACTCCCTGACATTAGATGGCGCTTAATGAAAAACAGAAATACCCCAGTACACATCGAATCCTATTTGCTCTGCAATTCCTCTCCATAATAACTCCCTCTTAACGAGATTTTTGTAGTCGCTGTCGCGTTTCTCATAAAGCTCTTTGTGTTCAGACACCAATGAGACCAGCAGCTTGCTCATCTTGCCTCGATGCATCCTCTTGGTCTACTTACTTCCTCTTTGTCATTAGGTATCAATTAGTGGTCGACCGATATGGGTTTTTTGACTGCCGATATCTTGGAAAGCAGGGTGGCCGATGGCCGATATAAAGCCGATATAATTTTATTTATTTTAATTAATATTTAAGAAATTTGAAATCATTTGAAAATGGATGAAAAATAATTGTGTAAAATAAACATACTTATACTTTAGAAGACAAAGCATTTTTCACAAATAAATATTTTATAAAAATCTAATTGAAAAGGAAGTAAACACTGTAACCAACAGGGCACTCAGTATTCTGGGAAGTTTGTGTGCATTGGGAATCATATATATATATATTTTTTTCAAATGAAGCCAAGGTAACACTCATTTTCCATACAGCACACAATGAAAATGACATAAATATATGACAGTGGGCAAATGCATAAAGTGTAGCATAATTTGAAATCACGAGTTTAAAGTTTGTCGATCGCACGTCTCCAGTGAAGCTGAACTCTCCTACTGTCAGCATTCAATTCATATGGACCGACCGTCACGCAGAGAACACACGATCATGCAGGATACAAATGCACACTTCATAAGATCTCAACTAGATTTGACTAAGTCTGCAACGTTTGTGAAATTAAATGTTCATTAGTCATGCAAAGATTTGTTTAAATGATATAAATGCGTATTCAAGGATTCAAAACGTTTATTGTCATATGCCCAGTGAGGAAAACAAGTTTCCCTGAACCATGAAATTCTTACTTTGCTGTCGACAATGAATGCCAAGACAGTGCAAAACTATACACACACATACACAAACTATACACACATACATACATACAATGTAAGAAACATAATAATAAGAACTATGCTGCAGTAGTAGGAATATAGACTATGAAAAATAGAAATAGACTGTGTATCTATATATGCGAGTATAGAGTAGAAATATAGAATGTGAAAAATAGAATATAGACTATGTATATGGTATATATATGCGAATGTACAGTATTAACTTATGTGCAAAAAACAATAGTGCAGTAACGTGCAAATTGAGTGCAACTACATGATAACAATAGAAGCAGTAACAGTAACAGATGTGCAAATTGAGATGAGGCTACATGAGTAATATTAACAAATATACAATGGTAGTAATAACAGCGATAACATTACAAATGTTCACATGAGATGAAACAATTTGGACCGACTGTTCTCTGAGACAGATAAGTCCACTAGCTAGCTACCTGTTTAAGAGTCTAATAGCTGAGGAGAAGGAGTTCCTTAATCTGGAAGTCCTGCAATTTACACTCCTGTACCTCCGTCCTGAGGGTAGGAGTGTGAACAGTCTGTGTTGGGGGTGGGTGGGGTCTTTAATGATGGATGCAGCTCTTCTGTGGACTCTGCGATGGTAAATGGCCTGCAGAGAGGGCAGTGGAGTCCTGATGATCTTCTCAGCAGTCTTCACCACTCTCTGCAGACGTTTGCGGTCCCTCACTGTAGTGCTGCCATACCATGCAGTGATGCAGCTGGTCAAGACGCTCTCAACTACACAGCTGTAGAAGTTGTTGAGGATCTTAGGTGACATGCCAAACTTCCTCAGCCTCCTCAGGAAGTACAGCCGCTGTTGTGCCTTCTTAACCAGCTGGGTGGTGTTGAGTGTCCAGGTGAGGTCCTCGCTGATGTGGACCCCCAGGTATTTAAAGCTGCTCACCCTCTCCACTTCAAGCTCTCGGATGAACAGTGGCTGGTGAGTTTTCCTCAAGTCCACTATCATCTCCTTTGTCTTGTCCGTGTTGAGGGTGAGGTTGTTGTCCTCACACCATGTCACAAGACTGGCCACCTCCCTCCTGTAGGCCGCTTCATCCCCGTCACCCTCGCGTCCTATCACTGCGGTGTCATCAGCGAACTTCAGTATTATGTTGTCCTTGTGGGAGGCAAGGGAGGCAACTGTGAACAGTGTGTAGAGGATGGGACTGAGAACACACCCTTGTGGGGTGCCAATGTTTGTTATGACAGTGTCTGAGGTCCTATTTCCAATCCTAACAGACTGCGGTCTGCCAGTCAGGAAGTCTAGGAGCCAGTCACAAAGTGTGGGGTGTAGTCCAAGTACAATCAGTTTTTGGGTGAGTTTGTGAGGGATGACCGTATTGAAGGCGGAGCTATAATCAATAAAGAGCATCCTGATATAAGTGTCCTTATCTTCCAGGTGAGAAAGGGAAATATGGAGGGCAGCAGCAATGGCGTCTGAGGTGGACCTGTTGGGCCGATATGCGTACTGCAGTGGGTCCAATATGTCCGGCATACTGCTCTGAATGTGAGTCAGCACCACTCTCTCAAAACACTTCATGATGATTGGAGTGAGTGCTACTGGCCTGTAGTCGTTCAGGCAGGTCGGGGGGCTCTTCTTGGGAAGGGGGATGATGGTTGTGGTCTTGAAGCAGGTTGGGACGATGCTCTGACTGAGGGAGAGGTTGAAGATGGAAGTGAGTACATCAGTCAGCTCCGTAGCACAAGCTCTGAGGGCCCGTCCAGGGATGTTGTCTGGCCCTGCTGCTTTGCGAGGATTGATTTTCCTCAGCGCTTTGTGTACTGCAGCTGATGAGACAGTGGGAGGGGGGGAGGGGGGTTGAGTGGTCAGAGTGTGTGTGTGCCTCCTCTCTGTGTATAGCTGAGGGGAAGAAGGAGTTCCTTAATCTGGAAGTCCTGCAATTTACACTCCTGTACCTCCGTCCTGAGGGTAGGAGTGTGAACAGTCTGTGTTGGGGGTGGGTGGGGTCTTTAATGATGGATGCAGCTCTTCTGTGGACTCTGCGATGGTAAATGGCCTGCAGAGAGGGCAGTGGAGTCCTGATGATCTTCTCAGCAGTCTTCACCACTCTCTGCAGACGTTTGTGGTCCTTCACTGTAGTGCTGCCATACCATGCAGTGATGCAGCTGGTCAAGACGCTCTCAACTACACAGCTGTAGAAGTTGTTGAGGATCTTAGGTGACATGCCAAACTTCCTCAGCCTCCTCAGGAAGTACAGCCGCTGTTGTGCCTTCTTAACCAGCTGGGTGGTGTTGAGTGTCCAGGTGAGGTCCTCGCTGATGTGGACCCCCAGGTATTTAAAGCTGCTCACCCTCTCCACTTCAAGCTCTCGGATAAACAGTGGCTGGTGAGTTTTCCTCTTTTTCCTCAAGTCCACTATCATCTCCTTTGTCTTGTCCGTGTTGAGGGTGAGGTTGTTGTCCTCACGCCATGCCACAGGACTGGCTACCTCCCTCCTGTAGGCCGCTTCACCCTCGCCAGTGATCCGTCCTATCACTGCGGTGTCATCAGCGAACTTCAGTATTATGTTGTCCTTGTGGGAGGCAACACAGTCATGTGTGAACAGTGTGTAGAGGATGGGACTGAGAACACACCCTTGTGGGGTGCCAATGTTTGTTATGACAGTGTCTAAGGTCCTATTTCCAATCCTAACAGACTGCGGTCTGCCAGTCAGGAAGTCTAGGAGCCAGACACAAAGTGTGGGGTGTAGTCCAAGTACAATCAGTTTTTGGGTGAGTTTGTGAGGGATGACCGTATTGAAGGCGGAGCTATAATCAATATAGAGCATCCTGATATAAGTGTCCTTATCTTCCAGGTGAGAAAGGGAAATATGGAGGGCAGCAGCAATGGCGTCTGAGGTGGACCTGTTGGGCCGATATGCGTACTGCAGTGGGTCCAATATGTCCGGCATACTGCTCTGAATGTGAGTCAGCACCACTCTCTCAAAACACTTCATGATGATTGGAGTGAGTGCTACTGGCCTGTAGTCGTTCAGGCAGGTCGGGGGGCTCTTCTTGGGAAGGGGGATGATGGTTGTGGTCTTGAAGCAGGTTGGGACGATGCTCTGACTGAGGGAGAGGTTGAAGATGGAAGTGAGTACATCAGTCAGCTCCGTAGCACAAGTTCTGAGGGCCCGTCCAGGGATGTTTTCTGGCCCTGCTGCTTTGCGGGGGTTGATTTTCCTCAGCGCTTTGTGTACCGCAGCTGATGAGACAGTAGGAGGGGGGGAGGGGGGTTGAGTGGTCAGAGTGTGTGTGTGCCTCCTCTCTGTGT
>NW_015540935.1:1524133-1527223 GCF_001515605.1 Sinocyclocheilus anshuiensis
TGAATGCTGACGGAAAACGAGAAAGTATTATAATGTTTGCCTTTCTATTACTAATAATATTAAAGCAATCGTCATAATACTTTTTTGTATACCTTTTAATTCCTTTAACAGTTCTGTCAGATTATTAGATAGACTTCTATCCATATTAGACAGAACTGAACGACGACAGCGAACAAGAGGGAGAATGTGAGCACTGTGTGTTGAGGCGCTGCCAATCTCAGCGCCGTCAAAATAAAAGTCCTGCCTCGAACACATCGGCCAAACAGAAAAAATTATCGGCCTATGCCGATATTTGAAAAATGCCAAATATCGGCCGATATATCGGCCGACCACTAGTATCAATGTGTGCTCGGCAAGACGGTTTTGTGCTTGAGCGCCACCAAGTCGTGTTTTACTGTAACTTCAGCAGCTCCAGGCACGTGAACAAAAGCGCCAATCTCATTGGTCGGCCAGTTTTTAATGTGGCGCGTCAAATAAAAAAAACTAGCCCGAGGCGTTTTTTAAAAAATGACGCTTTTACGCCTCGTGTTTTGCGCGTCGGTGTGCACACTCACATTGGCGCCCTTTGTTTAGTTACGAGGCGTTAAACGTCGGCGATAATCGCGCTCGATAATCGTCCCAGTGTGTACAAGCCTTTAGTTTGTTTATATGAAGAGATTTATTTTATTTGTGCAACTTATTTGATTTGGGGTTTGTTTTAAAATTTCTATTTAGTTTTCTAATATTTAAATTTTACAAAGAAACGTGCAGCAATAGCCTAATAAAAGGACACCTTTTCATTTACTGTCTAATGTATTCAATCTCATTTTGTAAAAAAAAATTGTGAGAAAATCGAATCGTGAAATCAAAACCGTGAACCGAATCGAATCGTGAGTTGAGTGAATTGTTACATCCCTAATTCTCATAATTCTCATAAACGTTTTTCTTGCAATTGTGAGTTTACGTGTCACAATTCTAAATTTATGTCTCACAATTCTGAGAAGTCCAAAGAAAAGGTTTCCTTTTGTTACCTTTGGTGAAAACAAGCTTGTCACAGTTCTCACAATTCTTACTTTTTTCTTGCAATCCTAAGTTTATATCTTGCAATTCTGAGAAAAAAAGTCTGAATTGTAAGAAAAAAATCGCAGTTTCCATTTTTTTTAAATGTTATTTTATTTTATTATTCTTTTTTTTTTTGGATAAATTATTTGGAAATAAGCTTCCAGAATGTTCCCTTTCATTGTATGGAAAAGAGCAGCTTGAAGCAAGCATACATGGTCATCTAGTGTACTATATTTGTCTGAAACAGCTGAAAATAAATGTCTTTATGTTGTGTTTTGACAGGTAATGTTCACAGGAGACAATATACCCGTCCATCCCCATGTTTATAGCAATGGCCACATCTGCCTGTCCATCTTAACGGAGGACTGGTCACCAGCTCTTTCGGTGCAGTCTGTTTGTCTTAGCATTATTAGCATGCTGTCTAGCTGCAAAGAGAAGGTAAGTGTCTCACACAACAATGCAGTGGTTTTGTTGATATGTTTTGATATCTGTTTTGTAACTTAGTTATTGTATCTCTTTGGATTTTAAAGTTATAGTGTGGATCAATATGTAAAGATAACACATTTAGTTTCTAATATGGGACATATTAGACGGATATGTTTGTTCATTAGTTACAATAGTAAGACATTAACCGCCATATCTGGTGTCTCTCTAAATCAATGACTTACTAATTATAGTCCTTGCTTAAAGGTGTCTTAACGCTGATGTTTTATAATTGACTGTCTATACGAGCTTAGGGACAGGAACAGAAAACAGAGTTGTTAATCAAACCCTAAGCATTTGTTTTCAGTTTACATAAAACATACAGTTAATACACATTCACCAGCCTCTTTATTAGGTACACCTGTACAAGTGCTCATTAATGCAAATATCTAATCAGCCAAGCACATCAATGCTTTTAGGCATGTAGACATGGTCAAGAAGATCTGCTGAAGTTCAGACCGAGCATCAGAATGGGGAAGAAGGGTGATTTAAGTGACTTTGAACATGGGATAGATGTTGGTGCCAGACGGGCTGGTCTGAGAATTTCAGAAACTGCTGATGTACTGGGAATTTCACGCATAATCATCTCTAAGGTTTACAGAGAATGGTCTGAAAAAGATATGAGAAGCAGATCTGTGGGTGAAAATGCCTTGTTGATGCCAGAGGTCAGAGGAGAATGGCCAGACTGATTTGGGCTGATAGAAAGGCAAGAGTAACTAGGGCCCTGTGATTTCCACGATGCAGAAAATGCGGACGGAATCACGGAATCCAATCATAAATATGGAATTTACTGTATTACGTGGAATGTCACGGAATTTGTCAAAATTTGGATAAATATATAGTTCAGTCATGAAACTCTAGATGACGCGTTCTGACGGGGTGTTAACGTACTGATGATATTCAGAGAGTTAAACGACTTGGCACAAGCTGATTGGTTCATGCAGCATATGCAGCCAATGAGCTTACTGCCTTGCATTTATATGGCTGGCTAGCATTCACTTGAGATTCCTGCAGCGTGCTTTCGGAGTTCTCTGAAACCATCCACCTTCCCCAGCTCCACCTGTATAGATCTACGGGGTTATTTTATATGCTATTTGTGCAGCAGCGGTATGTCTTAAATACTCATGGCACAGTATCGCCATATGCATTGGCAGTAGCAAGTACCTGTACTTGCTTGCAGCAGCAGAAATAATCTACAACTACAGCAATAACCAAAAGCAGCAGCAATTCAGCAGCAGTGTAGCAGATCTGTTCCGCCAAGACCAAATACATTAACATTGTCATATCCATCACCATGCTAAAATGTTCAGAGAGTTGTCATGATTGAAATTAATCATAAGTAGTTCAGTACACTGTCAGCGCCGATAGCTTCGTGGTTAAGTACATTTACATTTACATTTAGTCATTTAGCAGACGCTTTTATCCAAAGCGACTTACAATTGGGGGATACATAAAGCAATTCTTCTTAAAGAGGCAAACAGACACAGGAAGTGGTTGTAATACCAAGTTTCTAGACATTGTTCAAATAAGTACAAGCTAGAAAGAGAAGGAATAAATAAAGAGAGA
>NW_015540935.1:1529885-1537069 GCF_001515605.1 Sinocyclocheilus anshuiensis
CGGTGTGCACACTCACATTGGCGACATTTGTTTAGTTACGAGGCGTTAAATGTCAGTGATAATCGGGGGCGATATTCGTCCCGGTGTGAACAAGCCTTAACATTAGCTCATTTTTTTCTAGCTCATTTTCAATGAGATATTTTATAGAGAGTGGCAAAACGCGGGCGATTTCGCTGCAGGCGGCATAACGTTAAGGCTTGTTCACACCGGGACGAATATCACGCACGATTATTGCCGACGTTTAATGCCTCATGGGGTATGAACACAAAAGACGCGTCGAAAAACGTCGGCGATAAACGCGCGCGATAATCGTCCCGGTGTGTACGAGGCTTTAGAGACAGTGAAAAGCGGTGCTCCTGCACCCGGCTTTCACAAGCATATCTCTTCACGGATGAAATATTTATAATTTATTGAAAATAAATATAAATATAATATAAAATAGTTAATTTACAATACAGTCTTTCTGTTAGCTGCAGTCACGTCGGTTTCAACTTCACTGAAAAAAAATGATACTACATTTTTTAAGGTAAGTGGTTGCAAACAATTTATTTTAGCTACATTTAATTAAAAAAATATGTTGAGTCAACAAAATTTGTTTATTTAAATGTAGCTAAAATAAATTGATTGCAACCACTTACCTTAACATTTTTTTAATAAATTCGATTAATCATTTTTTTCAGTGTTATTGAACCGATTATTAACAACCAGTCAGACTCGACTACACAAAATGCTTCTGCTACGAGAGAAAACTGCAGCCGCGAGCGGTTTCCACCGTCTGTAACTCCCCAACCGAACCTCGACGGACAACTGGACCTTTCTGGATGCACCCAGCGGAAAAGCCCTGTTATCATGTCAGTTGGCTAATTTGGCTTATTCGCCGTCTCTCACAATAAAACAAAAAAAAAATGAAGCAGTGTTCTGAACAATAGATTTAGTCTGTTTTCGTTTTGTTTTGCGTTTTCATTGCCCTATGACAAAACATTAAAACAAGTCTGTTCATTTTTACTTTGTGAATTTGTATGTTGTCTTTCAATTATTGAGTGATTATAAAAAAAATATTTTATAGGTCCATCTTTGCACACACACTCACACTTTATATGGGTAAGTATTTTAATTTACTTTTGTATTGCTGTTAAAGCCCTAAATCTTTATTTTTGTGACTAAGTTATACATAATTCAAAATATACAGTTGCATTATAAATTTTGTCATTCCAAATAAATCTTCAGCATCAGAAATAATTAAAAACAGTTTTTTTGTGTGTGTGTGTTTTAGATTTTTCTCAGTAGGCCTTTGTTAATAGGACTTATTTCCATACATTTACCTACATTTGCTTGTTTTGTGCAGGGCATGAATGAAGCCTGCATCAATGAGGCCATTGAAGACACCACTGTTGGGATTTACCTTCGCAAACAACATGCTTCTGATGAACCAGAGGATGTTGGTGTTGTCCTTGAAGGCATTAAAGGGATAGTTCACCCCAAAATTTTTAATTCTGTGATTAATTACTCACCCTCATGTCGTTCCAAACCTGTAAGACTTTCGTTCATCTTCAGAAAACAAATTAAGATATTTTTGATTTCTTCCATTATAGAGAGTACCACGATGCATTCGTGTGCTTTCCTCTGCTCGTAAACAAGGTGCAGCTTATGCATGTTCTACGTCACCAGCATTACACGCATGCCTTGTGGTACTCTCCATCGTGGAGGCAGAAGGTGACTCGGAGATGAAGAATTGTTGAATAAAGTCGTTATTTTTGTTTTCTTTGCACACAAAAAGTATTCTCGTAGCTTTATAAAATTAGAGTTGAACCACTGATGTCACATGGACTATTTTACTGATGTCCTACGTTTCTGGGTTTGGGAATATTTCAGTTGCGTTGCTGTCTATGCAGGGTCAGAAAGCTCTCGGATTTCATCAAAAAGATCTTAATTTGTGTTCCGAAGATGAGCAAAGGTCTTACATGTTTGGAACAACATGAAGGGTGAGTAATTAATGACAGCATTTTCATTTCTGGGTGAACTATCCCTTTAAGATGCATGGTAAACCTTGGCAGTGAACTGTAACAAGCTCTTGCTCTATTTGAACTTACTGACTTTGTGCCGTGTTTGGATTACTTGAATAAAAGTGTTTTGTTTTTTCTTCAGAATGCACTGTTTGTTCTAATAGTTTACTATTTTGTATATGCACTTTTAAGTCTACTGTGACAGTTAATATTTTTACTAATGTCTTTGCTGTTCTTAATCCAATTCGACAATACATTATGTATTTGTGTTTGAATATGCTACTGATGCAGTATTTAAAGTGGTTATTTTTTATTCTTCTGTGTAATCAATTAATGGCAACTGTGCTCAGTCCTCCATTTGTAAATTTGTAAAGTTTGACAACTCAATACAACAAAATCTAAGTACCAACTCTTGCTTTTTTGCCTTTATTGTCAATGCCAGTATGCATTTGTAGAATTTTGATTTTGTATTCACACATTTGAACATATCTACAGTATATGTAGAATTTAATAAAACAAGTTAGGTTTACACAACTTGTATCAGAGGCATAATTAAATTGCTTTAGAGTTGCATAATACCTTTGATTAATATTAGCAATAAGAAATCAAGTTGGTACCCTTGACACAATGAAATCACTTTAACAGCACACAATGCATTTGTGTAATGACGATCAGTAATGACAAATAATATCTTGAATCAACATGGTTATTTTAATAGTCTAACGTGAATGACATATTTTGGTTTGGCAAGCAATAAGTCATTGAGAAAAAGAGGACAATTATGTCAGTTGAACACATTCTGATCACGTGGGACCGATGTACACATTAAAAAAATGCAGTTAATTCAAAGTACTTTTTTTTCCAGTGCACAATTTCTATCGAGGGGGACAAATAATAATGAATTAAGTTAAACTGAAATTAAATGAAAGTTTAAAATTTGAAAATGTAATGTGACTTTTTATAATTATATCTCTAATATTACTATCCACCTTATTTTTCAGATTGATTAGCTGCTATCGGCTTGTTAAGTCACCATTTCTGGGCCCAAACACTCTATCAAATGCCAAAACAAACAGTGCTAATACTCGCAGTGTGCTTTAAATGTTACAGAAAAATCACGATCCCAATCTTTATCTCCATACCAAAATCTCAGATGGCCAGAAAGTGATTCATCTTTTATGAATTGATCAAATATTGGTGTCCAGGAGTGCACCAAACACCGTACACTTTTAAAAAGCTTAGCGTACATGTGTGATATGAATAAACAATGCTCATAAATATCTGTTGAGATAATATTCTCAGTTGAAGCAAGTAGAGACTTGGGCCTGGAAACCATATTCCTAATGTCATGATTTCATAAGAGGATAGGTAAATAACTAACAAAGTGCAGTAAACGGTAAAACTATTTGTGCTACATACAAACCAGTGTGTTTATGATTAGTGATTACGATAATACATTAAAATACTACCGTAACAAATACCAGTTTGCAACAGTAGTATAACATCTGTTTTTGTAAAGCTAAAATAACTGGAAGGGCTGAAATGAAAACAACCTGATCTTGTGAGAAAACTGTTTTACAAGGTGATGATTTCTTATGAAAGAAAGTCTAACATTTTATTTGATTTCATATGAATTTGCCACAAATGTGTTGTGTTAAAAATGCCTGCTCTTTCATTAAAAATAAGGTGGGTAATAGTGGGTAGAAAACAGGTATGCTGACAACTTAAAACAATGCAAACATCTTCCATGTAATATTTTTATCATTGCATTGGCATTCACTACAGTAACAATATATTTATATTTGCAATAAACACGCTATCTTTATAATATATCTCACCTTATTTTTCTCACACAGTACACTGTTAAAATTATATGATCAGTAAGTCGTCAACATATTTTTTCCATTAGTTTAACATATCAAATTAATTTAATCTATTTTAACTGCATTTTTTTAAGTTATAGAAGATTCAAGTCAATATAAGTACAAACCACTTTAAAATAATTTATGTTAAAGTAATTTGATTATATGCTCAAAAATTTAAGGCAGCAATTGAACTCAAGTTTTTTTTTTTTTTTTAAGTTGAGGAAGATAGAAACAATTAATGGTGAATAATCACATCCAAAATAAAAGTTTGTGTTTACATAATATATGTGTGTGTACTGTGTATATCTATATTTATATATAAATGCACACACATACATGTATATATTTAAGAAATATTTATGTGTGTGTATATATATATATATATTATATACTTCTTAAATATACATGTATGTGTGTGCATTACATACAGGTACATATAGATATACATACACACATATATTATGTAAACACAAACTTTAATTTTGGATGCGATTTGACAGCCCTAATTTTTACAGTGTATAAATGGGACATTGCACATGAAAATATCTAGCAGCCTGTATATTTTCGTCTCTTCCTCTTCAAGCGATAGTAAAATATGAAGTTCTGTGGCATCAGAATGTATGAAAACTAACGCCGTAGAGGATTGGCCCCTCTTTACAGGGCCCCAGGCACAATTCCAACATCACTTGGCAACTGTGCTCAGTCCTCCATTTGTAAATTTGTAAAGTTTGACAACTCAATACAACAAAATCTAAGTACCAACTCTTGCTTTTTTGCCTTTATTGTCAATGCCAGTATGCATTTGTAGAATTTTGATTTTGTATTCACACATTTGAACATATCTACAGTATATGTAGAATTTAATAAAACAAGTTAGGTTTACACAACTTGTATCAGAGGCATAATTAAATTGCTTTAGAGTTGCATAATACCTTTGATTAATATTAGCAATAAGAAATCAAGTTGGTACCCTTGACACAATGAAATCACTTTAACAGCACACAATGCATTTGTGTAATGACGATCAGTAATGACAAATAATATCTTGAATCAACATGGTTATTTTAATAGTCTAACGTGAATGACATATTTTGGTTTGGCAAGCAATAAGTCATTGAGAAAAAGAGGACAATTATGTCAGTTGAACACATTCTGATCACGTGGGACCGATGTACACATTAAAAAAATGCAGTTAATTCAAAGTAGATGCGATTTGACAGCCCTAATTTTTACAGTGTATAAATGGGACATTGCACATGAAAATATCTAGCAGCCTGTATATTTTCGTCTCTTCCTCTTCAAGCGATAGTAAAATATGAAGTTCTGTGGCATCAGAATGTATGAAAACTAACGCCGTAGAGGATTGGCCCCTCTTTACAGGGCCCCAGGCACAATTCCAACATCACTCAACAGTCTAAGGTGAGTAAAATCAGATACCATGCATGTTGTTTCTGGCTGACAGCTTGTTATACTTCTGAAACACTGTGATGACAAGCTGAACCTTTTAAATGTGCATTCACAGAGCTGCACGACTGTCCTCTAAATTACTGTCTGTGGTAATCGACAGTATTCCACACAGCTTAAAACAAGCCTTTAATATTCTAAAGATCCTCTTATGATATCTCTGAGATCTTGAATCTCTATGAATCTCTGTAAATATATGTGTGAATGAGTGATGAGCGCCCGGGGCTGCAGGTGACCTCGCGTGACAGGTTGAGTGAAGGGGCCGGTGAGGGCCTGTCATCTTCTGTTCACTCACTCAGTGTCTGACGCAGCCAGGCAGAACTCTGCACAACACCTGCTGACACTCGCGCTGGCCCCGTGCCTTCATGTCACACACACTGCCGTCAGGATGCACTCGTAAGGTTACTCGCCTCTTACTGCGCACACACACACACACACACACACACACACACACACACTGCAGCCAGCACGTCACACTCCATCTGTATGTTCTGTCATGTCCCACGCAGTGTCTCTCAGAGGATCTTCTCAGAACACACTTATCAAGCCTCCAACAGTCTGTAATATTCGTTTGCATGTATTTTCCTGTCTTTGCTTTCCACAGCCAGAAACATACTGTAAGTAAATATGCAGACGTGAATGCCTAGGGAGGGGATGCTAGAGTTACCTTAAAGGTCACATATTTTAGTTTTTTTTAAAGTCTTGATGTCATTAAGAATATATATTTGCGGTATAAGTACCAAAAACCATCTCAATATATTTTTACAGCTCCTCTCTCAGGAGGTCTGCTTTGAACAGGTCGATTTTGGCTTGTCTAATTAATATTCATGAGCCTCTCTTCTGATTGGCCTGTTGTTTTCTGAGTGACGCACGGCCAGGCCAACCACAGGTAACTAGGGTCATGTATGCTGTAGCCTGCTGTGGATTGGTGATACTCACAAGTGAGGTCAATAGAAACACCAGTAATGATGGTCACTGCTGAGGGAAATGTTGTCCGGCCTTAAATGTTTGAGCCGAACTCAGACCCCGAATCGGCGACGATAGGAGACACCCAACCACCTCCTCAAACGCGCTTACAACAGGGTGTTTCAGAATGGTAATTCATGTTTTTTTTTCAAACACCGAATGCAGCAAATACAAACCTGACCAGACGAGCGTTTGCAATCACGTAAACTTGACGACGACACTTGTACAAATGCGGATGGGTGACATGAATGGAAATGATTCCAGATTGGCGATGCAGTATTTGGTTTCTGTTTTCTGCACTGTATTTTCCTGCGCTCAAACCTGCCAATCTAAAGGATCAAACGCCATGTATGGCGTTTGAGGTCATTTGTGAATTAGCATAGACTTATAGTCTAAATAAAACAATTTGCAACTGTTACTATTATTACACTTGTATACAAAACTTTGTATTATCATGGTTATAGAGTGTGTGACGTCACGTGCACTACCGCCGGTGGAAATAGACAACGGTTGACGTGGTTGTCACGGCGACCGTCACAGCACTACTGTGCTATGATGTAGTTTCCTGACATCCAGACTGAACAGCATTTTCTCGACATGTTTCCGTGTTGTTGTTGCTCAGCAATGGCATGGACGCGATGTTGTCTGGGGGTTTGGCAAAAGGAGAGTGGGACTGTGGGCAGCGCTCGGGGTGGTGACTGAAGGCGGTGACTGAGTAGTTCTGACGTCACCTTTTTACGGAAGTCACAACGGTTCGTGAAAAATCACAGCTACTTTATGCAGGCTGTGTGCATTTGACTGTGGATTGACTGTTTTGAAACTTATATGGTAGTTACATAGCACCTAGACCTCAGTTATCATGAAAAAAGCCAGGAAATTTCAGTTT
>NW_015540935.1:1537824-1548254 GCF_001515605.1 Sinocyclocheilus anshuiensis
CTTTTTTCTGCCCTGTATTTTCCTGCGCTCAAACCTGCCAATCTAAAGGATCAAACGCCATGTATGGCGTTTGAGGTCATTTGTGAATTAGCATAGACTTATAGTCTAAATAAAACAATTTGCAACTGTTACTATTATTACACTTGTATACAAAACTTTGTATTATCATGGTTATAGAGTGTGTGACGTCACGTGCACTACCGCCGGTGGAAATAGACAACGGTTGACGTGGTTGTCACGGCGACCGTCACAGCACTACTGTGCTATGATGTAGTTTCCTGACATCCAGACTGAACAGCATTTTCTCGACATGTTTCCGTGTTGTTGTTGCTCAGCAATGGCATGGACGCGATGTTGTCTGGGGGTTTGGCAAAAGGAGAGTGGGACGGTGGGCGGTGCTCGGGGTGGTGACTGAAGGCAGTGACTGAGTAGTTCTGACGTCAACTTTTTACGGAAGTCACAACGGTTCATGAAAAATCACAACTACTTTATGCAGGCCGTGTGCATTTGACTGTGGATTGACTGTTTTGAAACTTATATGGTAGTTACATAGCACCTAGACCTCAGTTATCATGAAAAAAGCCAGGAAATTTCAGTTTTGACAATATGGGACCTTCAAAAAATCTGAGCCATTAAACCAAACTTTAAAGTATTTTTATTAAATATTATAAAAAAAATAGACAGATATCACTGCAATCCGTGTCTTTAAATAGCACACCTGTCTCTGTGACAACCCTAACAAAAAAAAACAAAAAAAAAACTATATTGAGCAGAAGACTTTTATTGTTGTTCAGTGCATTTTCACAGGGAAAAAATCTAATTAAGAACTCGTTTCCATTACTTCTTAATACTTGACCAGGATTTACTATTTTATTTCCTAGTTGTGGCCTTCTTGTACTAATTTGTTCCCTCCTTTTGATTGAACTAAAACAAGGGAAGAAATTGTTAAATCGTGGCCACGATTTACTAAGTCATGGGAATATTTGTGGCCAAGATATGGTGTATATAGGCCTATATATTTTCGCCACATGTCAAGTGTGGGGCTCCATACATTTCAAAAGGAATCAACACGATCTGGAATTTCGCTTGAGGGTGAAAGTTTTCTCCAGGCAGACTTCACAACGGGTTCAAGTCACGCGGATTCGCCACACTGACCGACAGAAAGCTGCTTGATGTGTAAGTGATTTCTGTGTGATCTGTGCTACACTGTTGACCTTTTTTCCCACTTTATTTCACAGAAATGTCACTAATGTCAAGTCAAGTCAAGTCAAGTCTGCTTTATTGTCAATTCTTCCACATGTACAGCACATACACACAGAGAATTGAAATTGAGAGAAGCCGCAGCGTGTGAACGCGCCGCCATCTTTTTTTCAAACCACATTTTGTGACCACATCTTAAGGCGCACTTTAGTCAGTCAGTCACTTTAGCCTTGATCAGACTGCCAAATCCGATTTTGTGCATATACGTTTGGAATATACATATACGATCATATTTAGCAATTGTGAACAGCAAAAAAAATTACATAAAATACGATTTCAGGCTACATTCAAATGTGGTTTGAAATACCACTCAGATCCCATTTCTGGAAATCCGTTTCTGTCTGACCGCTCTGATCAGATTTTGCTTGTCACTGTCTCATGCCATGCAAAACGTAGACACATCAAACATTGTTGGTAGAAAACATGCTGAACGTCTTTGCAGAAACAAGATTGTGTTTTTGCGAAGTGCAAGTCAACCAGAAAATTACAATATATTGCTGGTCTACACACCTCTTTGCGTTTTGAGAGCGACGGAGAGACGGCAGCATGGAATAAAGTCACGCATTCCAGCTTAATATGCTTCTGCCGCTGCCGCATAGGACGTAATAATGTTGCCTACATGTTGCCAAGTTGTAAGACAACATCTGCATTGCAAACCAAATTTACATGTCAGTGGCCTAGTATGATTAAACTGGTAATATCATCGCATCTTTTAGGGTCTGATATACCGTGTTGCCATTAACGACAACAAATATTAAGAACTATACCGCTGTATGGCGCAACTGACCAATCAGAACTGAGTGTTCTAGAGTACAATGTAGTAATGCGTGCAGCGGTGATGAGAATGTGATGAATTTGTGATGTGTTAAGAATTGCATTTTAAAGGTGCGGTCACATTTAATGTTGCTAGGTGAATTCTTGGGCGAAATCCAATCATTTCGAATCCTTGCGATTGGGGATTTCTTGTGAGGGTGAAAGTTTTCCCTCATGCACACTTTGTGATGCATTCACGTTGGTCACTTGGATCCGTCCCACTGACAAGCAGAAAGCTGCTTGCATTGAAAGTGACTTCTGTGTGAGCTGTGCTTCATCACAACAGTATTCACAAAAGACAATGCCTGCAAAACTCTGGAGAAACTTCACTAATGCGAAAGAGATTTCAGACTGCAATGTGGAAAATCTATCCAGCGTAGACCGTGTGCATGTATCTGCGTAGAGCATTTCTCCCAGTTGTCTGCGACTTTCAGTACATCTCTTTCAGATTCCCATCTGAGCTTGTGAAGCCAGAAAACTAGGGAGGATTATCGTGGCGACACCCACTGAGGAGGAATGGTAGGGGACATGTACCTACATCCCGCTTCCTCCTTGAAGTCAGCCGAGGGGTTAGATTAATTCGCTCATTTTGGATTTTTTGGACATTAAATCACTCTCTTAGGCAGTCAGATCCCCACAATTCCCTGTCTTATCATATCACTCCTCTAGTCCAAGTGCACTTCCAGAGCTAAATCCTGCATATGAGCTCTATAAAGCGGGAGGCCATACTCCAGTGTGGTTTCCACATCTTAAGAATGATAAAAAAGAAACTGGGACTCACTCGACTCACGCATCCAAGCAGGAAGTATTAGTCAAAGTATCGCGTGTTGCCAACCCAGAGGGAGTGAGCCCAGCGCTCTCTCTTTGTACAGGCTCCCATAGCCCCGAGCCAAACGTTTTCCCCTGCCTCCCTCCTCTCTTCCTCACATGCGGTGACATTGGGAGGCCACATTGTTGGCGGTGTCCCAGGTGTGAGGAGGAGATGCATTCCTGTGACGGCCATCGGCTCTGCCGGGGCAGGAACGCCCAACCGCCCCCCTCTCCCGCACTTCCCCGCCCCACTCAGACAAACAATCTAAAACTATGACTTATTTAACGCAACTCCAGCAAGCTGAGAGAGAGAGAGAGAAAGAGAGAGAGGAAGGAGGGCTGAAAGTAAGAATGCCAGAGAACTAAGCAATGGTGAAGGGAACATGAGGACACGTCAGGAAGGAAGACTAAAGAATGAGAATTTAACACTTGCTAGCTTGCTCAAATTTCTCTTATCCCACCTTAATAAGCAGAGATGACTATAAGCAATAATTTGTAGGTTGATTTTCCGGATAAGTGCAAATAGTGCATCTGTGTGGTGTTTTTGAACATTACTCTGTTGGGGAATCCTGACCAGCTAGACATACACTGAAAAAATTAGTGCAATTTTAACTGTAAAATGCTACATCCCTGCGTGACACTTCACATTTTATGGTATTTTGTTTAAATAATCATGTTTCTTAATCATGTTTTGTTAGCTTCTGTTGTTTAATGAATGTTTATTGCATTATTTAAGTGGTGTATGTCACCATTATTGTGTTTAGTGTTTGTGTGGATGACTGTGTGCACCATCTGTATATACTTCAGCTTGTGGAAAAGCTGCTTATAATGAACTTCTACATTATTCTTCTTGTGGCTTTCTCTTGTACCACCTGCATTATTATGGTGGTTGTCAGTATATGTTAAAGGTAGGAAACAGATTTTAGTAGAACTGTGTGTTGTTGAATTTGCTGGTTGAAAATGAAATTGCCTTGTTTTGTGAATTAGAGTTTTATACTTTAAATTTGTACAAGTTGTTCTGTAAATATGTTTACATTTTTGCTGTATTGTTTACAAAATTATTGTGGCAACCATAGTTGCCCTAACCTTTTTTTTTTTTTTTTTTAATGTAGCAAGAGTGGATCAAACCAATGGCACACATTTGGGGACTTTATTTCTTTTGTCCCACCAATGGGATACAGAGGGAATGCTTGGGAACCTCGTTAAAAATAGTCAGTTGTGTCCCAAATGATGCATTATATATTATACACTAATTCTATACACTCACCTGTCTAGTGTATGAATTATAGAAGGTTATTTAGTCAAGACTGGAGTCTGATAAAAATAAAAAAATAAATTAAAAAGGCATATAATATTGTATAAACACACAAATTGGGATGCACCTAGTATTTTTGCAATCCTGATTGGTGATCTTATTTGATGCGGAAATAAGGCACTTCAGCTTTAAATAGCAATGTTTCTTATTATTTTAGTTATCAACAGACTTGCTTTGCAATTCGTAACTATTATTCATAATTATGATTTACATTTTTCATTTTTGTTTGATTTAAATTATACAAATTCAATAACACTTTATTTTAAGGACCAATTTTCTCTATTAACTTGTTGCTTATTAGCATGCATATAGCATACTGGCTGTTTATTAGTACTTATAAAGCACATATTAATGCATTGTTCTGCATGACCATATTTTAGATCCCTTAATCCACCCCATACCTAAACTTAACAGCTACCTTACTATTAATAAGCAGCAAATTAGGAGTTTATTGAGGGAAAAGTCATAGTCAATAAATAGATAATAGTGAGAATTGGACCACAAACTAAAGTCTGACCTGAAATTCATACCAAATCGCCAACTGAGATCAGATTGGTTATGTACATCAGTGTGTTTTTAAGTCAGTGGTTATAGCAATATTAACATGTAACACCCACCAAGACATCTTGATGGTTATACAGTACCAAAAGATTGTAAAAGTGCAATTAGGCTGATATATGTCAGACTCTGTTCCATGTTTTGTGTGTGTCCTGCTCCCCATGTGCCTTATAAATGATGTTCCCAGTCCCAAGTTCTCTGTCCGCTGTTGTACGTCTTCGTGTGAACGTCTTCGTGTGAACGTCTTCCTGTGTTCGTCTCCCTTGGTTCCTTGGTGCAAATAAAGTCCTGTCAACATATTCTCCAGCGTCTCCTCGTCCCTCGTGTGTGTGCAACGTGACAGAACAGCGGACCGAGAACTGTAAGCGGCATCTCTTCCCCGTATTTAATTTCCGTGTTTTTGAAAGTTTTTTGCTTTGGTAACATATTACAATTTAAATGACATACTGTATGTGATGCCAGAGGGTCACAGGTGGTTGTAGGGTGTTTCTATGCTGTTGTGTTTTTAACCGGGTACTATTGAGTTTGCGTTTTGCATTGAGATATGTTTAGCATGATTGCTAGGGCAGTGATTATGGGGTGCACTGACTTAAGGCCACAGAGACCAGGTATCCGATATTTTTAGAAAATCTGACTCATGTCCGTTTGGTGGATCACTTATTCTGTTGTGAACTCTAGTAAATTGTGAATGAGCGATATGATCTAGAAACAGTATATGCACATCAGAATCAGAATCAGAATCAGAATGAGCTTTATTGCCAGGTATGTTTACACATACGAGGAATTTGTTCGTCTTTCAGCCAGGTTTCTGTGAAACACAGAGCAGCAGAGTTTGAAAAATCCTTATTTGTCCGGGAGAGCAGAAGGAGTTTGTCCGTTTTGTTGGGTAGAGAGCGGAGATTTGCCAGATGGATGCTTGGCAACGGCGTCCTGAATCCGCACTGTCTGAGCTTGACGAGCGCGCCGGCTCGCTTCCCCCGTCTGCTCGTCCTGAAGCATCTGAACAGCGCCGCAGCTCCGCCGACAACAATGTCCAGCAAAACATCAGAATAATCAAAAACCGGTGAAATATCGGGTGGTGTGTACTTCCGAATGTCCAGCAATTAGTCTCTGGTGAAACTGATTGCAGGGATATAACTAAAGACAGGACAAACTAACAAAAACATAAAAACAACTGCGGAGCACGCCACGGAGGCAGCCATCAGCGTCGGCGCCATCTTATCAAAGATTGTTTAAAATACAGTAATGCCTCAGCTGCTTATGCTGTCTCATACACCTCGTGAGTTCAACAGTGAGATGTGATAATGGACATAAGCAGAGGCAACACTGACAGCTACTCTCAGCTGGTCTTATTTCTACGAGAAGCTCTCTTGGCATTGTGCTGATGCAGATATACCAGTTACTAGTGACGTGACATGTGGCCAAGTATGGTGACCCATACTAGGAATTAGTGCTCTGCATTTACCCATCCAAAGTGCACACACACAGCAGTGAACACACACACACCGTGAACACACACCCGGAGCAGTGGGCAGCCATTTATGCTGCGGCGCCCTGACTCTGAATAAACCAATACAATTTCCTCACTTAAAAAATAACAGTCCAAATGATTGGATCTGAAAACTGCAGCGTCAACAAAGCCTCACACATTGCTCAGGTACATCCTTCAGTATAAATCTGTTTTTTTCTTTGAGGTATCCGTAGCTCAAAATAAGCACCAAAGATTGTTCAAATCACTAATCCAAAGTATGAGCAATAGCCTCAGCAAACACCACTAATTAAAAGTACAAAAGGGAGTGTGACAGAGACACAAATAGAGGAAGAGAACAGGAAGTGGGGTCGGGGACAATGCAGTCATAAATCTCGCTGTAAATCATTTTAAGCATATTTATTTGATGTCTCACTGACAGAGCTCTGATGTGAACGCTCGAGGCCCGCTTCAAACCCAACAGCAATTGCATGTTTACTTCCTTTAATTTGCTGTCAAAGAAATTCTCTAGCACCTCGGTGAGTGTGTGCATAAGTGTCAGCATTGGTGAGATACAAACTAAACAGTTGAGAAGAGCAATTAAAGATGGAAGATCTGCTGTGCAGTGATAGTGCGATAGCTCCTCAAAGCTCAGCTGAGATTACAGAAGGTTTGTGTACTGTATGTGTGACCTACAGGTTTCGGCGTTAGTCTTTAAACAATGACAGACCGATGAATGAGTTTTTCACAGCAGTGCCAAAGAAGAACCATCGAAGAACCTTTCAGTGAACAGTTCTTGAAAGAACCGTTTTTTTTTTCTTAGTGTGAAGACCTGAAGAATCTTTTTCCACAATAAAGAACCTTTTGTGGAATGGAAGGGTTCCGTGGATCTCAAAGGTTCTTTGTGGAACCATCAGTGCTAACGTAGAACCTTCATCTTTAGGAGTGTACTTTGAGTGTAGTTGTCTTTCCATGTTAAGATGGGATGAAAAAAGTATTCTACCGAACATCAAACACAGTATTTCACCTCTAGACATCGTAAAATGTGTTAAACTGAGCTGAGAGTACTACACAGCATTGTGAAATTAACTAAACCAGTGGTTCTCATTCCAGTCCTCATGTACCACTGCTCTGCATATTTTGCATGTCTCTCTTATGTAACATTGATTCAGATCATCAGCTGGTTAGAAGAGAGCTCCATGCATGAACTGTGTTTTGATTGACAGGGTCCCTACATAGTGTTAATTGCTCCCTACTCCCTGAGCACGGGAAATCTGTGGAAGTTTACTTCACTTCGGAACATTCATTCACGAATTTGTGCTACGCCACGGTCTGCAGCGTATTCACACACAGACAAACTCATTAGAGAAGTGTGAAGTGTGACATAATATGCCTCTGTAAATAAATAGAGTTTAAATTCACGTCTCGCACACTGCAATGCCCTTTGAATGGAACATATAAGCTCCCTTCGAACTGGAATCATGGCAGAACATCCTGTGATGTTCACTTCTCAGGGCACTTATACGGTTGAATAGAACAAACCTCTGAAGTGATGAGACACATATAAAACGTGCAGATTGGTGGTACGCGAGGACTGGAATTAAGAACCACTGAGCTAAACGATTACGTAAGGAGGAGGGGTGAATGATGTTCCTTCTCTGTGGAGCACTGCGGCGCTTTCTGTGGAAGCTGCAGGTGCAGATTCTGTGTGGGTCTGCTAATACGCTTAGATCGATTGTAGTGAGGCAGGATCAAGTCTAAGCTTCTTTACCACACGAAAAAAGGAGTTTAACGTTTAAGTAACGAAATCACAATTACAAATGAAGCTGCGAAGGTGGGTCACATTAGATTAGTCACATTAGCCAATTAGCAGTATGCGTCAGCTACGAAAAATATCTGACAGTCAGGCATGTCTACGTGTTTCAGAAATGTTCCAGAGTCAGGGTGCTAATTGAGGGTGCATCAGTCATGAGCTACACAATTTTGTCTAAAAAATAACTCTATATTACCTCTCTATAATTTCACATTTCAAGGACGTCTGGAGACTCCTCTCCGCATTAGGACCTTGACATCTTTGGGGTATTTGCCACTTTCACTTTGGGCTTAACTTGTCAGAGCCTGTACTAACCACTAGACCACAGCTCTAACAGAATTTGGACTTTTATAGGGGAGACTATGGAGCTTTATACTCCAGTCAGTATTTTTATTTTGTGAAGTTCTGTATAAAATATATATTAAAGCCTACAGTATTCAACTATTCAACATTTCAACTGTTATTGGCCTTTTCTTTTTTTCTCTTTTGCGACAAAATAGCGGGGCATGTTGTCACACTTTATTGCAGGGGTGCCCAAAGTCAGTCCTGGAGGGCCGGTGTCCTGCAGAGTTTAGCTCCAACTTGCTTCAACACACCTGCCTTCAAGTTTCTAGTATGCCTAGTAAGAGCTTGATTAGCTGGTTCAGGTTTGTTTAATTGGGGTTGGAGCTAACCTCTTCAGGACACCGGCCCTCCAGGACCGAGTTTGGGCACCCCTGCTTTATTGGGTACATTGGAACACAAAGTAACCTGCCAATGAAATAAAACAGTATAAATAAATAAATAAAAATAGATAGATAGATAGATAGATAGATAGATGTTAAATATAATATACAAAAAAATATTAAACCATTGTTTTGGTTTACACAAAAAAAAATTGAATAAAAATTGAAAAAAATAAAAAAAACGTGTGACGGTCTGCCCAACTTGACATGTATGAAATTAGCCATTATCAACTTTTTTTTTTTCAGCTGATATCTTGATTATATAATTGACTGACATTCTGAATGTATGTTACTGTACTTTTATTGTGTTTACTTGCTTTATGGTTACACAACCGCAATTAAAATATGATACTGAAATTTTGGTTTGGTGGATAGAATTCACACAACATTATTATAATTGAAGGTGTTTTGAAACCTTCACACAAAACCACAGCTATAGTGAAAACTCACATTTGCGTAACTGGACAGTGAAAATAAATCTTATGCAGCTCTTGTGACAACTTGCCCCGGCCTCCTCTATATCACAGCGCAGGGTCTTGTGTATTTGCCCTGGGCTCTCACAGCGAAGACGAATATGCCATTAAATCTGTTCAGCTGGCTCAAGCTCCGTGTTTTCATTCTATACTGTAGGAGTCACACCACATTTCTGTTACAACTCCATTGTGGTGCATAAAAATCTCCTTTTTTTAAAACCACAGGCCCATGTGTTGTGAATTAAACCTCTGTTTGTTCTCATTTACAGCATTTCTCTCTCTTATCCCTACCTTCCTCTGCATGTACCTCTCGCTCTCCCTCTCTTTTCCACATGTTGTGTTGTAAAAGTAGCATTTAATCACGATGAAAGCATTCCACTACAGAGCATTGGAGGATTAGGTTGCCATTGACGACCAGCTGTCAATGGTCCAGCGTTACGTCACCGTTGGGGGATTTTCCACCCGAAAAGGGGGTTAAGGCTTTTATACAAGCAGATTGTTACCGCCCACCTGTGCCACGGGACAGCCAATGAGCGCGGAGCAGCGTCTGGCGGCGGGTGGTGATTGGCGGAGCATGTCCGCGAGCCCCGCCCTCCTGTCAGATTCAATAGGCTCGCGGCGTGGGCGGAATCCCCTCGGTCAGTTTATCAGCGAGTCACACACGGCTGTACACTGAATGTCACGCTCACCCGCGTCCCGCCCACCGCACTTGTTCATAGACTAGAGACACGCTTGCCAAGAGCCTTCGTTTCCAAAAGAAGCGCACCCCTCCTCATCCGAAGCGCGTTTGGCAGAGTGTTTTTGGCGCTGCGGTGTCTCTCATGGATAATATGATGTTGGGGTGGAGATTATCTACTGACATGCATCCATGAATAGCGGCTCTCGAGCGTTTTTCATGGGAACTGTCATCATGTGGGCAGTAAAGCCGTGTTAAATGCATGCATGGCCAGTGCGGGCCGCGGGGATTTCACGCACTCTGCTCACATTCCTCCGCCTGACAACGCAACAGGTTGCATTGCATTTCCGAATATGAACGCTGACAAATTCTATTGTAAAGAACTTCATTTGCAAAATCTGGAAATATATGGCAAGCTGCTTGGACATTATTCCAGTATTCAGTAGTATTCATTCACACACACACACACACACACACACACACACACACACACACACACACACACACACACATATAGAC
>NW_015540935.1:1548505-1570443 GCF_001515605.1 Sinocyclocheilus anshuiensis
CTCACACTCACACACTCACACACAGAGACACACACACACACACACATGTGTGCGTGTGTTTGTTTGTGTGTGTGTGTGTATGAATGAATATATATATATATATATATGACTATGGTTATATAAGCTTATATTACAGTAACAATAAACAATATTGATATCTTTTGAAGTTTCACTAGTAATTATTAACTGGATACTACTTATTGCTATCACTAATATGTATTCAATGTCACAAGTAATAATTGCGTAGATATAGGCCTAGCCACCATCAATTGTTAAATCTAACAAATTACAATATTTGCCATTAATATATTTTCCACAGATTATATTCACTTTCAACTAGTATGTATTCCAGTTGATTGTACCTATACAGTTGTACTACTAGCAATTCATCACCTGTTCATAACTATTCAGATAGTTATTAGTTGCATATATTCCAGTGTTCCTATACTAACTTAACAGACAGACCACATTAGACACCAATGTTCATTCCATTTTGAAATAGCAACATTTTTTGTTCATCTTACTTTTAATTTTTTTATTTATTTAATAATATCAGGGCTATATTGGATTCAATTCAAGTATAGTGCATAACGATAGTGAAACTGAAAGTTAAAAGTGGTTGTTAAAGTAGGATTACTTAGTAATTGAAAAAGTAATAAGTACACTGAATAAACAATTTTCACATCTAGTAAAATTCACAGGTATATTACAAAGAAACATGTAACACATTGAAATGTGAAAATTGCATGCAAAAAGTGAGATAGCTAGTATTTTCTTGTAAATGCTTCGGTGATATTTGTTTTATTTACACTTCGAAAAATCATTTTACAGTGTACTCAGAATAAATGCTAAAACGACTTGCCATAAGACGTGCAAGGGAAGTCTGCACATGTAAATCTTTCAAAAGAGGCATGCATGTTGTGTGGTAGAAGATGCGCGTCCCCCGGATAAACCTGTTCTGGAGGGAGTGACTTGATTCAAGCGCCGTCCAATTATCTGATAGCAGCATTTATCCGCCGCTACAGCCCCGTCTAGTCATCCGCAAGCAGGCGTGAACCGATGTGGACGGAATGTTCGTCTGAATATTTGATCTAACGCAGAGAAAAGAAAAAACGCGTGGGGAAATTCATAACCGGGAGAAGACGCGGCTCCAATCACGCGACCCTATTTTTAGGGCGCTCGCGCCGTGTCTACTATCAGTAATAGTGATTGCGCTCGCGTGAGAGACCGCTTACAAATTTGCGGAGGAAAAAAAAAGGGACGGGAGAGCTCCAGACAAACGGAAACTGTGGCCAGACTCCAGAGGAAGTCAACTGATTTCGCCCTTCTTGATGAGATAGATTTACAAGCTTTGCCCGGCCAGCGTGTCTGTCAGACCGTCTGTCAAAGCAATCAACAGTTGGTGCGAGCGCGCGATTAAAGGGACTTTGCATGCACGAGACGCTTCAGTGATGGGTGTGTGATTTCAGCACCTCAGCAGCCCTATGGACACCCGCTTGCGTGTGACTGAATTGTTCAGTAATATGGAAGACAGACTGTTGCACATCGTGATGCATTGGATGCTTTTGCGTGTTTAGGAGCCTTCATTACAGCAGACTAGAGACACGAGAATGAGCAGTCTATTCACGGCTCCCGGTGCTTTTGCTTTTATTCACGTTTTGCAACTGGTGTAAAAAGACTAGAGAGAGAGAGAATCCCACACAGTCCATCCTTACTGGAATTAAGGGCGCATTGTTGTTTTTCCCTTGACCTTGCCTTTTGACGCTCAAAAGCAGCATGCTAATGATGGAGAGCAGCGGGGTAGACGCGCATCAGGTTGAACTGGACGCCGACTATGAGCCGCACTGCCGCCCGAGGTCGTGCACCTGGCCGCTGCCGTGTCCGGAGGAGGAGAGCCGCGCGCTGCCGGTGAAAGTGGAGCCGCGTAACGTGCCGGCGTGCCGGAGCGGAGGGGCGCCGACGGAGTTCAAGCATCCAGCCGGCGCCCCTGCCCCTATCGCGGCCGCCCCAGCGTGCATGTCCGGCGCCGCGCTGGATGTGGCCGGCCAGCTGCGCAAATCCAAGTCGTCGCGACGGAACGCGTGGGGCAACCAGTCGTACGCGGATCTGATCACGCGTGCCATAGAGAGCACCCCCGAGAAAAGGCTCACCTTATCGCAAATCTACGACTGGATGGTGCGATTTGTGCCCTATTTCAAGGATAAAGGAGACAGCAATAGCTCAGCCGGCTGGAAGGTACGGTTGCCACCTGATCGTATGTGTTAGAATTGCATGTTCTGCGCTCGGCATGTAGGTATCTCGCATTTCACAAAAGGCTGTGCTTCGCTCGTGCCAGATACCTCCATGCATTTGACACGTTGTGGTGAAGGCTGTTCCCTAAATCATGCATTTGAAACGTTTTCAGAGCTTCGAGTTGAACAGGGAGGTGAGCAGACGGGCTAGAGTTCAGTGAGTTCATTGCTCTTACAATATTTTAAATGTACACTATTGGCCGTCTATGACGCAACAATGGCGTTTATGACGCATTGAGCTTGATTATAACGCCGTCAATGAGTTGAGCTGGAGTGCGCGGGTCACCTGGGGGACACATGGGTCCGGCAAGCTTCCCCGCGCGTCGGCCACGCACGCACGCACGCCCGCCTGTCTGTCTGCACTGAGATCTCCAGCACGCACCCTCCTCCTCCCCCTCACTCCCCCGTCTCCTCTTCAGTCCTGACATCCATCCAAAAGACTATGGGAAATAAAATAGGCGGTATAAAATTGTAATTAAAACATTACATAATCGAAGAGGGTTATTTAGTGAAGCAAATGCAACCGCATAATTACACCACATCGGTTGGCAAAAGAATAAACCATGCTGAATATTTCAGCTTTTTTGTGTGTCATATGGTTCAAAAGTTTTAATTAGATCAGATTTGATATTTTGAACTGTATGCACATGCTCTCACAAGCTTCATGGAGAACCCAAGGGACCTCTGTCTGTCTGTCTGTCTGTTTGTCTGTCTGTCTGTCTCTCTCCCGGTTCCCCTCAGCACCGACATCTAAGTTAAAAATTATAGTCAGACACTGAATTTGAATTCTATTTCTCTCTGTGGTTTGTGGCTTTCTGGCAAGCATTTTAGATCACCGAGATCACGTCACAACACATCCAGAATGACAAACAATTATGAAGTGTCTTCTTTCAACTGACTGGAGATATTAGATAAAATACAAAACCTTACAGAATAAATCCAGACGAACATTATATTGTCTGTATTAGGGAACAGAGTTAACATTCTAGAATTATTACAGCTAAAATTTTTAAAATGTATATATTATTTATTTTATTAATTACATTGTTATAACATCAAGATTAATTAATAATATCAATACTAATTTTAAAAAATACATAAAAAAATCTATTGCTCCATTTACTTTTGATTTAAGAGGATGGCATGCTCTTGTTTGGATTCATCTTGTCTCACAAAATGTTTTTTTTTTTGCTTTTCATATGTGTGCAATTGTTGATACACACAGGCCTTTTATTACATCATCAAAACAACAGGAGTTTTTAATATTTCTAAATGGGATATTTACCTCACGCTAGATCCTTGTTTTCTCAGAGGACAAAGAGATGGGCTAAACTAATCTTAAACCTTTAGTTTTAAACTGAAATGAAATCTGGTTTAATTCCTTACATGACTTGTTTGTGCTGCCCAGGCATGCACAGCTGTATGTCGCTCATATGCTCCCATAAGGCCAGAGATTTGATTGGCCGGCAGGAGGAAAAAATGGAGAAAAACAACTTGATTCAATCAAAATAAGGTTGTGGAAAAAAGACCATGCTCACACATGTTGGCCCCATAACATTTGGCGTCGGATTTTAATGCGCATTTAATTCTGACACATGCGGGCCTGTGCGCTTACACAAACGATACACACAAAAACATGCAAACATATTTACTTAGGAATGTGTAGGACCTCCTCAGCACTCTTATACAAGATAGACAGACGGATCTGAAGGTGGTTTGGAGCAAACAGAGATCACACACAGTCAGTGCCATTGAAAGCACTCTTTAATAGCTGTTGAGTAATCCTGTCCGAGAGCGGCTTGTCTAAACTGTGGCAGCCGGTTTCGTGTCTCTCTTTCGAGCCTCGCCGTCTTTGGCATCAATTAGCTGCTATTAATGTGGCGGCTGGGATTATGGCTGTTGTACGGTGGGCTGGAGGGCAGAGAAGAACACGCATGGCTCATTCAAATGACCAATGCTCGCGGTTCACGGAGGGATGCCATGTTGGAGGGTTTTGCTTTCATGTTCACATTCTTTTAAAGTGTCTCTGTGGTATAACATGAGGTTTTCAGATGAGGCATCTGGTATAATTGCACACCAAGAGTGTGTCACATCCTGTTACTGGCTGTTGAGACGTATGCAATCACTAATCAGATTTCCTCAAGCCTTCCAAGTATTTATTGCGTTTATCTGTGATTTAAAAATAAGTAATGGGATGGGGCTTACCGTTAATGCATGCGTGTCTACAGCGGTTTATAGGTTTTTCCAGACACTGAGAATATATACTGGAGATGTTGCCTATAGCTTTATCTATAGCCAAAGTTAAATTCTATAGCTCAGAGGTTGCTTTTAACTTAATGGAGATCTCAGTCATGTGTCATTTAAATACTATTTTTCAGATATTTTTCCTTAAGGAGAAATAAAAAGACACAAATGATAAAGTTGTTGACATACAGTCAGAGTTTAGAGCTATAAAATGAATGTGGATGGAAGAGCTCAAAGCATTCAGTCTGGAAAGAGATTGGTAACTCTATAACTTGTCTTGAGCGTTAATGTGAGAGGAATAGGCATAGAAACTGTAGAAGAGGTAATGAGCACACATAGTAATGAAAGAGTGTGAAACAGACAGAGATAGAGATGAGCAACAGTGGCAGTAATTTGTAATCGTTGACCGGGGCTCCTCAGTCACCCCAGCTGTGGCAGCGCTGGCAGATCTCAGTGCCAGGCTATTTGGCCAGAGCCGGGGTTCAGTTGGATGCCCTCAGCTCTGGAGAAACACTGCCATTGTTACTCCCACAAACACTGTGTAGAAGAAGTGGCTGCAACACAGTCAGCCATACTGGCATCCAGAGGATGATTTGAAGAGTGCTGAATAGTGAAAACTCTGCGTTTACAGCGTGGAAGCTGGAATTTCTTTAGAACTAGATAATAATGACAAATATGCATACATTAATATGACATAGAAATAAATTAAATGATGATTATATATGAGGTTTTTGGAGATGAGATCAGTGGTGAAGATACATGAAAGGAAAAATGTGACCCTGGACCACAAAAGGGTCATAAGGGTCAATTTTTCAAAATTGAGATTTATAGATCATCTGCTGAATAGCTGAATAAATAAGCTTTCCATTGATGTATGGTTTGTTAGGATCGGACAATATTTGGCCAATATACAACTATTTGAAAATCTGGAATCTGAGGGTGCAAAAAAAATCCAAATATTGAGAAAATCATCTTTAAAGTTGTCCAAATGAAGTTCTTAGCAATGCATATTACTAATCAAAATTAAGTTTTGATATATTTACAGTAGGAAATTTACAAAATATATTCATGGAACATGATCAATAATTTTGACCCATACAATGTATTGTTGGCTATTGCTACAAATATACCCCAGCGACTTAAGACTTTAGCTTTTGTGCTCCAGGGTCACAAATTACAAAGGCTTTCTGAGGCTAGTCTTATTCACCTTAGGCAAGTCTATGACCCATCCGATGCATGTTGTACACAAAAATGGCAAAGTCCATTTTGATTGGCTGTAGAGATGTCATTATACCAGCATTGACAATAACCATGATATGTATAGAATGAAATATCAATATAATGTTAGAGCTACAGAAGTAACTCGGTATACCAGTAACGGCATCTGGTTGATTCTCCAACATAGTAGGTGGCAGTATTGCACTAAAATGCTGGTTGTTCCCAATCATAAAATGGAAAAAAAGAAGACACAATGTACTAATACTGCCACATGAATCTATGTCGGAGTAGATGACAGATGACAAATGACAGACGATATTTGCATGTGACGAGTGGGGCGGGGCCGAGGGCCGTGGGAACGGAGCGAGGCCCCGCCCCACTCGTCACAATGCGTCATTAAAAAAAAAAAAAAACCTGACCTCCTCATTTTTAATTAAAATGTTAGAACTGGATCTTCTGGTAAAACAACAGACTTCTCTCTCCAATCATTTAGTCCGTTTAAACTCCGCCCCTCCAAATATGCATCCGTTTTTTTGAGTGCAACAGCCACATTTCAAAATCCAATCAACAACCGATGGTTAGAACCAAGGCCCTGTCCTATGTTTTTTTTTCTTTTTTAATAATCCCATCATAATCAAATGTACGGTACGTCACAATATGAGAGAAAAGATCTATCGTTATTCCATTTCATTGTGACTTTAATGCCGCCTCTCACTGAACTGCAACAGGGACCGGACATTTTGTCTTGCCTTAAATTTCCTGTTTCAAAAGGAAATATGCGATACACACAATGCAATGCATAAATATTTTACATTTTGGTGAATTGGTGGGGAATCCAAATAAATTTGTATAATCTCATTTGCATATCTTTCGCTCCACTGACGGTTAGCTTTAAGGGTGGAGTTAGGGGTGGGCCTTCATGCTTATTTTTTATTTTCCTAAAAATGTTATGTTTTTGTGTGAATCATATTGTACAAATTCATACGAATTTTCCACCAATTTATCAAAACTTTAAAGAATAATGTGTTTATGTTTTTAAAGAGTTATGATCAGTTTGGAATGCGTCCAGATAGGGAAACGAGTTGGGAAACGAGTTGCACTCGTCAAGCCATTTCATTGGGTCTGTAGAGGGCTGTAATGCACTGACTGATGCTGTTTGACATTCTATACATATTATACACATTGATGTGTTGCACCACAGTGCCATTATATAGTTGGATATTATTTGTGCATTATTAATTGCATGTTCTGGAATTGTTTGTTTGCGTGCGTGTGTGAGAGACAGTCTGATGGGATTTCACGTCCAGGGGGGGGGTGTAGCTCTCGTTAATAATTCAGATGAGGCTCGTTATCACGGCAGCACAGATCCTGCTCTGATTCCACCTTAATTAAAGCTATGAAGCTCTGCTCACACACACACACACACTCACATTCCCGGCCTCCACACGCTCACACACACCCTCGAGTGTCACGCGGCCGCTTGCACCTTTTCCTTTCAGAAACACGGTACCGCGATGTTGCTGCAGACTGTGTATTATATTCAGATTCTTTGGTGTGATTTTTCACCTGGACCTGTCGCCCACAGCAGTTCAGCATCAGAATCAAGTAAGTTAGATGAAAGGACAGACGCCTCCGTGACCTCTGACCCCGACCACAGTCTTTTAGATACTCGCTAGAGCCTGTACGCATTAAAGACAATTGACTCTGAAGCCTGGCATGTGCTGCTATCATCAGGTGCTTACATATTTAATCAGACCTTCATAAGATTCCCCCCCACCGGAGCGCTGGGCAAACTGAGATTGATGAGCTGTAATGGGCGAGAGGAGAGCAGCCATGATTAATCACACACACACACACACACACACACTGTTGAGTGTCACACGCCCGCTTGCGCCTTTCCCATTCCTGTGCTTTCAGATAAATGCTACAGTAATGTTGCCGCAGACTATGTATTATATTCAGACTCCTTGGTGTGATTTGTTTCACCTGGTGTCGCCACCCACAGCGGTTCAGCATCAGAATCAAATAAGTTAGATGAAACGTGACCTCTGACCCCGGCGACAGTCTCTTAGATACTTGCTAGAGCCTGTACGCATTAAAGACAATTGACTCTGAAGCCTGGCATGTGCTGCTATTATCAGGTGCTTACATATTTAATCAGATCTTCATAAGACCCCCCCCCCAACCGGAGCTCTGGGAGATTGATGAGCTGTAATGGCCGAGAGGAGAGCAGCCATGATTAATGCATGCGCAGATCTCGCTGCTGCGCTCCAGATCCAGTCGGGCTCTTTCCACTGTATGACTGACCCTCGTCTCACAGAGCAGACTCTGACTGTCGACACTAAGTCTGGTCCACTTTGCAGATTACTCAGGCTCAAAACACCAGCTTAGACAGGAAAAGAGAGTGGGACAGTTAAAGTGAGTGTTTGTCTTTATGTGCTGGATTAATTTCAATTGATTGTACCACAATAATGACCTTTAGATCAGGCAGACGTTAAACTGCTGTACAGAAAACAGAAGTGACAAAATGTGCAGAAATGTACGCAGACATTATTAGATATGACTTGGGTCTTCAATCGTTCAAATGTTTGGTGTCAGACATTTTTTTATTCAGCAATGATGCATTAAATTGATCAATAAAAACATGTATGGTGTTACAAAAGAGTTCAGTTTCAGTATGAAAAAAAAGTGTTCTTTTAAATGTTCTATTCAGCAAGGAATACTGAAAAAAAGTGTTTCATACAAATACTATGAAGCAACTATTTTCAACAATGATAATAATCAGAAATGTATCTTGAGCAGTAAATCAGCATATTAGAATGATTTCTGAAGATCATGTGACACTGAAGACTGGAGTAATGATGCTGAAAAATCTCAGGAAGAAATTATATTTGAACAGATATTCAAACGTTGTTTTAAATTGTAATAATATTTCACGATATTACTGTTTTTACTATATTTTTATTAAAACGTGCTTGGTGACCCCAAATGTGTGAATGATGATAGTGTCTATGGGATCTGTGTTATCGCCTGTAAGGTAAAAATCTTAAATCTAATCTCATATTGAGCTACATAATATGAGGTATAATTAATTTTTGTAACACAAACACTGCAAAAAACTAGTCACCAACCAACCCTTCTATTTGCTCAAGAGGCAGGGGAAGAGCAGGAAACAGGTGACAAAATGACTTTTTGAGTTTATCAAACAACCTCAGTTGCGTCATTCCCAATGCTCAGTCTGACTTCATCCTACAGAATTTCACCAGTCTCATTCAGAACCGAAAGCCATATTGAACCATATTGAAGAGCAATTGGTTTGAGATCAAGGTCTTATTTCTCTTCATGCGAGGTGATTTCTCAAAGGTATTTCTTGTCATGGAAAGACCATGCAAACTGCTTCTCTCTCCACATATTTCATTCTGGAAATATTTGAATATTCACTTTCTGGCTTGTATATTTTATTTGCATAACTAAACGGTAGATAAGCGTGTGTGTCCATGTGCTGATGTGCCTGTGTGTGGTGAAACATTTTTTTTTATGAAGCAGACAGTGTGTGGATTTTGTTTGTCAGTTTGATGAAAATGGGTCAGGATGCAGGCCCGAGCATTTAATATGCTGCCCATGTCACTGCTAACTCTCAGACACGACACATAGCCTGGAATGAACCCTTGTAGCCGCTCTCATTCTCTCACAGTTCCTCTCTCTGGATTTCATGCTTTCTCTTTCTTATGATTTATGTTTTACACAGATCTATGCATATTTTTCGTCCCCCTTTTTCTGAAAGCTTATAAGTGCATTGATTGACACCCTGTCTGCTCACAGTAGCCAATCAGTGCAATAATAAACATTCCTCCCCCTCATTGGAGAAAAGCCATGTTCCACATGAAGGTGCGTGACGCTGTAATCCAAGCGATGATAGTAGTAGACGTAATAATAGAGGAGCGGGATGACTTTCATTTATAAAGCACATTTTTAATGTTTATAATGTCTTTGTAATGTATTAATTATCACGCGCTACAATAAAAAAAGGCAGTGGCTATTTACACTACGTTAAAATAGCAGGATTTTCTGCTATTTATACTACTTATTGAAAATAGTGGCAATTATCTGCACCTCAGTATTGTAGTACATTATAAAATAAATTTAAATAAAATAAATAAATTTATGCATTTAGCAGATGCTTTTATCCAAAGCGACTTACAGTGTATTCAGGCTATACATTTTTTATCAGTATGTGTGTTCCCTGGGAATTGAACCCACGACCTTTGCGCTGCTAACACAGTGCTCTACCACTGAGCCACAGGAAAATAGGATGCAATAATAACTTATTGAATGTAAATTTAAATTTGAATTCAGATTATTAAACGGATGCCACCTAAAGCCCTCCCTACACACCTACCCTAACCCTACCCGATACTTTATTTTCAACTTTTTGATTATTTCCTTAATTTTCATTGAAAATAAATGCTTTTCTGATGTGATTTTAAATTTTAAAAGGGAGAAAAAAAGTTTGCCAAAATGCGGATTCGAACCTGGGTCGATCGCGTCAAAATGAGCACGACACACGCTTTACCACCTGCGCCACCGGAGCTGGCGGCTAATGACTGTCTTTTGTAATGTTGACTAGCCCAATCACACGTTGGTGGGCGGAGTTAATGTAAATAGCCTCTGCCAACAAGGCGGGCTATTTGCACTTAGTGTAAATAGACACTCCGTAAAAAAGAAAACAAGTAGGCCTATACTAATACTAACAGTATATGCGTTTGGTTCGAATATATTTTAGTAGGCTATAAATATGTGGCTATGTTACAGCTCCCACTTTAAGCTCTTGTCTTTTTCTCCTTTTCCATCTCTCCAATCTTATTCTGCTCACAGGTGATTGGAGACAAGTGGATAGCGCACGCCTCCCGCTTTGTTGCAGTTTGCTGATTTTTCTAAAATAACTTCTGTTTTTGCTTTTCAAATAAAAGAGTGGTTTTAGTTTAATATGTTGTAGGCTCATTTATTGGTAATAATATTGATGATAATAAATAATCAAATAACATTGGGCTTGTTTTTGAAGCTGCGGTTGCTTATTTGTCTCCCGAGAGTTGGCAACAGTGTGAACCCGACTTTAGAGGAATCTTTAGGATTCGTTTCAAACTATTATAGAAAAGCCATTAGGAATCTTGAGCATATTCCTTAAAGGGACAGCTCACCCAAAAATGAAAGTTCTGTCACCATTTACTCACCTTCACGTTGTTCCAAACCTGCATGCATTTCTTTCTTTTGTAGAACACAAAAGAAGATATTTTGAAGAATTTTGAGAGTTGACTTCCATTGTACAGAAAAAAAACAAAAAAACACAGGCATTTGACTAAATATTATTTTATGTTTCACAGAAGAAAGAAAGTCATGCCGTTTTGGAATAACAAGAGGTTGAATACTGACACAATTTTTAGACATTGGAATCTAGTGTTCGTTCTCTTTCTATTGCTCTAACATACAAATTCACGCACTTTTTTATAAATTGGTTGAGTTATCTATATTGATTTATAGCTTCACCCCCAAATGTTGACTACATCAAATCCTGGATTCCATCAAGCATCTTTATTGTCTTTGATGGCTTGCCATCGGACTCCTTCAGTGTGTTAATAGTAACATTAATCTGCGTATTAACTAGTGCCAAGGAAAGAGAGATGGAATAGAAAACCATGAGAGAATTAAAAAGAGAAAAAAAAAGACTGTTGGAAGAGGGGTGGTAGAACTGAAATGAGACAGACATGTTCTTGAAACAGTCCTTTTTACTGTTCGAAATGATTTAGATACTATTATTTCATTCGATAACCTCACATTATGACTTTTTTTTCCCCACAAAAATTATACTTATCTAATATTATCAAAAAACAAAGCTATGCATTCTTGTTGTTGTTGTCGTAGTTGTTATACAATGCTAAACATTTGTGCTTGTGAGTAGTGTCCACTTATTTTATTGGAACAAAATAGTTATTTTGCAAATTTGTGTACAACTGTCTACCTAAGGCAGTCCAATTAAATAATGAGTCAAATTAAAGATGTTAAACCTGTGGCTGCAGTTCATTTTAAAATGGAAGGTCAGGTCAAGTGCATTGCATTGAGGAATACAGTATTTCAAGCCTCTTTTGCTTTTCTTCCTGTGATCCGCAGCTGAATTTTCAGCATCATTACACAGTCTTCCGTGTCACATGATCTTCAGAAATCATTCTAATATGCTGATTTGCTGCTCAAGAAACATTTCTGATTATTATCAATGTTGAAAACAGTTGTGCTGCCTATTTTTAATACCATAATACATTATTTTTTTCATAATCCTTTGATGAATAGAAAGTTTAAAATAACAGAATTTATTTAAAATAGTTTTTTTTGTAGCATTGTGTAAGTCTTTACTGTCACCTTTGATCAATTCAGTGTGTGCTTGCTGAATAGAAGAATAAATACATAACTATATATGCATATTGCAGAAATAATAAGAGTAGTATGTTAGTATGCTATTCTGAATGTAGCCAGGGAAAGAGGAAAAAAAACCCCATTAAACTCTTAAAAACCGTGATTGGGAGACACTCAAAGACGTAAACTGAGATGAGTTTGAGAACTGGACGGATATGTGGAGAGACGGCTGTAATTGCGTGACTGTGAACAGTGAGTTCTTCTCCTCTCAAGACAGATGATGAGAAGCCCAAAGCCAGTGGCTGTGTCCAGAATCACATACTACGACTACTCCTACTATTTCTGTATTATATATACTAAGCACAGTATGCAAAATGATGTATGCACAGAATATCTGGATGACCTACTTCGTTTGCCAAAAATTGCAGTATTAAAATATGTGTGGCACACTGTAACCCACAATGCATGTGTTCCAGTCAACCAGAAATAATACAACATCTGTGATTTTTAACTTAGCTGACTTTTTTTTTTTTTGATCATAACAAAAGTTAATATTTTAATACAAAGCTAATTCAAAGAATTTGGAAATGTCTATCATTGCATGGTGTTTCATATACTTCATAAAAATAATATTCATTGCATAGTGAGCAGTATGCTAGCATTCCATTCTGAACAAAGCCTCTCTCTCTCTCTCTCTCTCTCCCTCCCATCTCTGTTAATGATCTTCTCGGCCTGCCGAGCTGAATCTGAGCGATGCCCACCGACAGCGTCACTCAGGCGGAAAGACACACACACAGACATATAGAAGAGAAGAATATCGCAGACCAACATTTATCCAGAATATATGAACGAACCCACACTGAATCTCTCCATCACATGTGCATAAGCAGACCTCAGCAATTCAGCGCATGTGAAGTTCAGACTCTCTAAGTCATGCAAACATACTCGCATAATTGTGCCAGAAAACACACACAAAAAGCCACATATAGTGTACAGAAAGCAACGTGAAGCGGTAGCACAGTGATAACCGACATCGACTCGATATATTATTGTACATGTTCCTTAGTGTTCTCAATGAAATATATGGTAGGGGTCAAAAGTGAGGTCAGATTGTGTGTATTATGACTCAAGACGATGCCACTGTATCTGCTCATTGAAAAAGAATTGATTTAATACAGTTAACATGGCTTGATATCTTCTCACTGGACTCCTTGAGAAGATCAGTGGTTCGTCATATTATAAGGTTTTAGATCAGTTTTAGATGAAGAAAACAGTTCATGTCTCCTAAAACATAGCATCATGTACTCACCATTTTCATCGTACCAAGCCCATATGAATGCGTTCTTCTGTGGAAGACAAAAGCAGACATTATTCACATGTTCTTACAATGAATGTGAATGTGTTTTGAGACTGTTGAGCTTCAAAAATGACTAAAGGTTACTATAAAAGTACCATAAATCTGCTATTATGCCAAGTCTTCTAAAGTCATGATAGCTGTGTGAGAAACAGACTGATATCTAAATTACTGTACACTGAAGATCTTCCCCTCTTTTGAAACTCACAAATCTCTTTTGCGCTTGTGCATATTCACATTTTGCGCAAAGTTGGAATATTTTCATACTGCAGTAGTGTGTTGAATATATATATATATATATATATATATATGATGAAACTTTGTAGCATTATTTTTCTAATGGAACATATTCAAAAGAAATATGCCAGTCACTCACAACACAAGCAAAATTAAAGAGAATTTTTCACTAAAGAGTTTTCTAAAGTGTAGGTGGCGTCTGTAATGTCATAGTATTTGAATGAAAAATTAAAACAATTATATGTATGTCAACCCTAAGATTATAAAACCGGAGAATAATACACTGTTTTGTGACAAGAAATATTTTGTCTATAGGTCTTTAGGAGTCTGTCCAGTCATAGATGTATATTAAGTGATATGCGAGTGTGAATGCGCTAGAGGCTGTTGAATATTCACAGTGTGTGTGTGTGTGTGTGTGTGTACAGACTTCAGCTTTTTAATGAAGTTCTCCGTTAAGTCTCCCAAAGACTCCGCATTCCTCATACCCCCCCTCCATACACCCCCCCGAGCGCAAACACACAACTAAATGAAACACTTAAAACACACATTCCAAGCATCCTCATTAGCAATTCATGAGCTGAGTCTCATTAGACACTAAGTTTTAGCGCGGGCCTCTGAAGTCGATGGCTAGAGCTGTTATTAATATTTCATATGTCTTCCCATTGAGGAGCTAAAAAAAACAGAAGTTGCTTCGCTTTGGCTACAAAGTCGCTCGAGCTCTCCTCTTTTACCCCTCTTCCTCTATTTTCCCTTCTTTTTCCCCCTTCGTTAGACTGCTTTTATGCACTGCCTCTTTCTTCGGCGCTCCATCTCTCCGCCCCTCTCTCAGTGCACAGACCCTAACTCAAACTGACTTAATTGGGCTGTCTTTGTTCGAAGAAATGTGGACCTACCTTACTTTTCCCATAGATTCAGACCAAAGATTGAGACGTAACCCATAGGAAAGAAAAAAAATCACAAATGAGATCTCTTTAATATCTCTAAAAAAGTCATCTCGGATGTGTCTCCTCCAGCATTTCAGAAAATATCTATAAAAATGTCTCAAAATGTTTGGCAAGATACCAAAGTCTGCAATCAAGAGTCATTAGAGATCTAAAATGAACATTTGTCATCAGATGAACGGAGCTGCTATACACATTCATTATATTCAGTTATTACACGGCTCTGTGGATTCTGATTGGTCAGTCGCGACATTCCGAGGTATGTTATCTCGTTGCCTCGACAACAACCGGTAAAAACTAATAACACAGGCTGATCCGGGTAACTGAAGTCGGCACTGTACTCTTGCCAGGAACAGTTTTTCTTGGTGGAAGCTTTGTGTTTGTTTAGCTAATAAAATATTAAAACTCGATTCAAAATTGTGTACAATTACCTGTATTTAATTATGTCATCCTGGTATCGCGGACTAGCTCTCTGGTTTCATATAAACGCAGCTGCTGCCATTTTGCTACGATTGTTTTGTACGCTGTAATGGATTATAAGATAACTAACAAACTGGTAAGATTTTAAAACATTTTAAATGTTTTTTTTTTTTAATCTTTTATAGCCATGATTATGTATGTGGTGAAATGTTGTGTAACTGCGCTGTATCTCTTAAATGTCCGTCTAGTTTGAACTTGCCGCTTGTTAGCAACTGTGTTCACGGAAGCTTTGCGTTCAAATATTTCAAGTCAAATCAATATTTACTGTCTAATTATTTACTTATGTGGCAAGTAGCCATGTAATAAGCGGGATAGTGTACATCCAGCCAGTTTGTATTCGCAGAACAACCCCCTTTAGGGTGATACAAGACCCCTCCCTGTTGGGGGTTATTCTGCGATAACAACCGGCTGGATGTACATTCTCCCTTACTTGTTAAATCTGATGTCACATGTAATCGTTTACGGCTCAGAGTGCGTTATCAGATCCCAGAAGCAATCAAAAATGGTGCTAATATACACTCACTACCGAAAAATCTTGATCCTAAACTTTATCTCAATACTGAAATCTCAAGTGGCCAGACAGTGATTCATCTCTTCTGAATCATTCAAATATTGGTGTATGGGACGTCATTAGCCCGGAGACTATAGCGTACACTATACACTTTTGATAGGTTATGGCACTTTTCCACTTCATGGTACGGCACGGTACGGTTCACTTTTGGGGGTTTTCCACTGGGTACAGTACCTAGTACCTGGTACTTTTTTTAGTACCACCTCGGTTGAGGTTCCAAGTGAACCGTACCGTTACCAAAACGTGACGTGCAAACTCTGCTGATCACGGATTGGCCGGAGAGAATCGTCACTACCTGCGTCACTGAACTTGCGACACAAACACAACAGAACCGCTAGATTTAAATCCGCACAGCCAGCGAAGGATCGAACGCAACTGTTTTGAACGAGCACACCTTTATTTAACAACCAAAAATGGCTGTTCCGTGGTCTGTTGAGGAAGTACAGGCGTTCCTCTCGTTGATAGCAGAGGAGCGGATCCAGCGAGAGCTTGATGGGGCGACGCGGAATGAAAAAGAAGAGTCGCGGCAGTAGAGGCGGCACAACTATAACAACATGTGAATAATCCTGCCCACTCTAAAGCGGTACTGAACTGCAGTAGAAAAGCAAACCGAGCCGAGCCGTGCCGTACTGAGCCGTGCCGAGCTGAGTCGTACAACGCAGTGGAAAAGCGCCAATAGTTTAAATGAAAAGTGCTTGTGAATGACTAGTAGTAGTAGTATAGGCTTGGACCTGGAAACAGTATTCAACATGTCACACCTTAACAAGTGGGTAGCTCTATCTTCTTAGCCTGTCAACCAATGTCTTGTTTGTGCCTGCATTTCTTAAAATAAACTTTAGGAGAAATGTTGGAGACAACTTGTAAATTAAGCATGTCTGAGAACTGTTTTCGGGAAAATTCTTTCTTGTATCCCAGCCTAATGTGCAGAGACAATGTTAAGCAAGCCATTGAAGCAAAGTCGGTTTTCCCCAAAAATCTCAGTGGTGCATTCAAAACATTGCTCTTATTGTTTAAAAATCCTGACCAGGGCTGAGTTTCCCCAAAATATCGCAAGCAAAAAGTAGATAGTTGAAACCATTGGCTAGTGATGCAGTGGTCTCAACAATCAACTTAGACTTACAATGCTTTGGGAGATGAAGCCCAGGCTGACACCTCAACACCAACTCAAAAAATGGTGCGAGTTTGGGGCTGGTCTGTCTGCTGACGGGCCAGTGGCAGACGGCAACATATTTGAAAACAATCATTATTTTTGCAGTTCCATTGCATTCGGAATAATGGAATGACGGAACTCTATTGGGACGAAGTCAATAGCAGACATAGAGCAGAGCGGCATTCAGGTTGAATTAGAGAGATTCAGCTAATGTGGGAGAATCCCAAGTGAACCCTTTAACCCCTCTGAAGAGGTTGGGGGGAACAGAGGGGCTCGGGCACGGCAGACACGCTGTGCTCTGGAAATAAACACATGCATGAATAAGTTAATAGTGGTCATGTCTCGAAATGTGTGCATGAAACAAATGAACGAATATGTGCGCGTGTGTCCGTGTGGAATGCCAGACTCCCGTTCTTGACAGACGCCACATTCCCTGCGAATGAGAAACAGACCCGGACAGAGGGATGAGAGACAGATAGATGTCTTTAACAGCCTGATTCGAGTCTGTGCGCAGCCGAGGAAAGAATTCCGAGAGCCCCCTCCTTCCCAAACCAACTTTATTCCCACTTTATCTGTGGGAGAATATGTGCCAGTGCTCCTCTGTCTCTCATTTAAACAGCACTGTCATGAGAGCCGTAATCTGTGGGAGAATATGTGGCAGTGCTCCTCTGTCTCTCATTTAAACAGTGCTGTCACGAGAGCCATAATCAAACCGAAAAACCTCCCAAAGGCAGAAGAGCAAGGAACCAATTGTGATCTAACGGCAGCCAAAAAACCCATTTACATCTGAGACAGAAGATTCACTGGGTTTCTCTCCTCATTTGACCCTCTTCTCCTGAGCGTGATCAATATCTTCTCCTTCGTCTTCCCACATTTTCGGTTGTCGTCTCGTTCCAGGATGTTGTTTCCAGAGCAGCACTGCTGCAATTTTGCAGGGGTGTTGATTTTTGTTGCAATGTTGTTTCTTGCGTCTCCCCTGAATTTGTGTTTAATGAATCTTTTGCGCAGTGCTGCATAATTAATTTGTATTCTGTCAAGTCTTTTATCAGACACACCTGTTATGACACGTCGCTTATATCAGGTGTAGATTTGATAAATGGGAGCTGTGATGTGCTGTAGCACTCAATGAGGAAGCACGGAATCCAGTGTGAGAAACTTCCCAAAAGCCAGGCGGGTGTTAGGGTACTTTAACAAGCGGGGCCGGGTCGCTTTGTGACACAGTACATGCTGGGAGGTGGCGTTCGGTGCGCTTGAGTGTTCGCTTGGAACAATTAGAGGTAGTTTGCGGCCATCTTGTGCAGTTGCCGGCAGACTAGCACAATAGGATGCGGCACGGTAAGCCGGCGAGTCGTTTCATGGGAAAGAGCGCCTGAAAATGGCGCTCCGGAAGGCGTCCTCGCTCAGTCTCTTTACAAGCGCCTCTTTTATTTTCCCTCTTTCGAACTCTATCAATTTTCTCAGCACATTCTCTCCCCTGGTTTTGTGGTTTGTCTGCCACCCCTCCTCCATTGCTACCCTGCTTGCTGTGTTCTTTATAAAGTCTTTCTCTTTCAACATCATACCCATACACCCCCAACACACCCTCACACGCACTCTGACTCTCCTGCATTCAATTCCCTGTCTTCCTTTCTTTCTTTCTGTCTTTCTCTGCCTACTATGGTCAGGTCTCATGGGGAAAGACAGTTGGCAGGAAGCAGGCTTGCTGCCATAGCAACAGGATCACTCCCTCTCCCACAGGTCTCCTTAGCAACCGGTAGCTTGGCATTGTTGTAATGAGCAGACCCTATGTGCCAGGCTAACAGAGCACGAGTGTGTGTGTGTGCATGTATGTAACCGAGTGCATATTTATATGCTATGTCTTATTGTGAAAAAGGGCTGTGAGATCCATGGCGTTTTTGGGTCTGTTTTGTGTATTCAAATCATATATTGTCTTTATAGGAGTCTTTTGTCCTTTTTCATCAACTTGCATATTAAAGGATACATCTTAAACACATTAATGTAGCAGGTTTTAATTAACAATCATGTGACCAGGTGCTTCCCAATCTGTTTGGGGTTTGATTAAAGCGATCAGCTCAATCCATGCCCTGCAACCGAAATAATTGATGCGTGACTTAATTAATGATTTACTAATTAATTGTGCATGCTCTGCCTAGAACAGAGGATGACTTTGTGCTCGATGATAAAGTCAGTCATAGTTGTGCACACTCGTGTTTTTGCTTGCGGAGAGAGCAGCAACACAAAAGACTAAAGAAATGCCATTTGTTTGTTATCAATCAGTAGGCTACGTTTTTTTCCTACACATTCTCTCACTTTTATTTACCTTCATAGTTAAAAATTTGGTCAATTTTATGAGTTATTCAAATGTAATTCAATTACTCGTGCATCAAAACCCACACTGCAAAAAATAATTTTATTAATCTGTATTTTTGTCCTATTGTTTCAGTAAAAAAACATTCAAACAATCTTAAATTAAGATAAATAGTAACACTTTACCTTAAGGACCGATTCTCAATATTAACTAGCATGCATAACATATTGGCGGTTTATTAGGGCTTATAAAGCACATATTAATGCCTTATTCTGCATTAAAATATTCTAGATCCCTTAAACCTACCTAAACGTAACAACTACCTTAATAAGCAGCAACTTAGGCATAGTTAATAGTTGGTCAATAGTGAGAATTGGACTTTAAAATAAAGTGTGACCAGATAAATTTATTATAATCAAGATTATAATATTAATAAGTATTTTTCATACTTTATTATATTTTAAGTAAAACATAAATTTGGTTATATTTGTACTTAACACATGAAGAAAAACATTGCCAGTGGGGTAAGCAAAATAAGTTTTCATATATTATGCAATTTTGCTTCTCATGTGAATTTTATCTTGCTTTAAGGATATTCAGATTGGTTTAATGGGAAAAAAACAAAAACAAATACTTATTAATATATATATAAATTATAAATAATATATTAAACTGTGTACAATTATTTAATATAATTGTATGTTGTTTTATCACAGCAAAGTTTATATCACAAGAAGAGGTGTGCATCTGTGCATAGGACCCAGGTGTAAGACAGTTCTTCTAAGTCTGTGCGATCTCCCACAGGTGTCTGTACTCTCCACCTGTTGTGTGAAAGCTTAGCTAGGGATCGTCATCATTTCAGGCTGACGCTGCTCTTAGTGCTGCCCCAGTCTGGGCTGCATGCCACGCGACGACCGGGCAAACGTATGCCAGGGGGCGGCTGTGCTATGCCATGCCCTGCTACGCAATGGCGAAGAACTGGCTTTTATGCCCTGAAGGTCTGGTCAGTTCTGGCATGCAGGGTGGATTTTCCGATCCGATGCACCGCTCTCAGATGCTCCTTAATCTGCCTGCTCTATTTTTAAACCTCCCTCCCCTCTTTTTGCTCTGTCCGTCCATCCTTCACTTCCTCCCACTCCCCCTCCCGCCCTCAGGCTCTCCCCGTTCCCAGGGAACTTGGCCCAGCTCACCCAGCAGCTCCAATTAGAGCTCGGTCCAAGGGGATGGAGCGCACTAGCTGGCTGCTCCCACCTACAGGTCCCCAGGGGCCCCGGCTTCTTTTCCGTGGCCAGTCTACCTCTCTCAGGTTAGGCTAAAGCTCCAGACGTGTGCCCTCCCTTCCCCTGGTCCCTCTGGTGGGTGGGCATTCCACAGGGAAGAGAGCGGAGAGAGAGGCCTTCTGTCGCCAAAGCATTGGCTGTAATGATGGCACTGCTCTGTTTTTAGAATATGAATGCTGGGCCTCCATCATTAACAATGTCTAATTTGAAGACAAAACATTAAAGGTTCAGCCAAAAATGAAAATTCTGTTATTTACTCTCCGTTATGTCATCCTAAACTCAAATGCTCTTATTTTTTTTTCCAAGGATCACCAAAGCAGATTTTTCAAGAGATTGTTATAAAGCTCTTTTCCATATCTCGACATTTTATGGAAAACAGTGACTAAGACGGAAAAACTCCACTGCAGCTTTCAAACGGCATTTTCCAGTCCACATATTTAAACTGGCACACCACGTTCAGTTATGACATGCAACAACCAGTGGGGTTTTGGGAGTACTGTAATGATGTCAGACTTTGTGTGACAGGTCAGTTTGACATTTTAGCTGAAGATTATGAACAATGATGAATAACGACTTAAATTTCAGTATGTTCCCCATACAAATCTATCGTATGACTTCAGAAGACTCTGAATGTAGCATGTTAAGGCTGTAATACACTGAACAGATTTCAAAGTCCCACTGAAGTGCCTTGAAACACACAGCGTTGTTCAGTATATTGACATAATTTCCACTGAAACGGGAAGTTAGGGCTCATCCCTGTATTTAGCCAGTAGTGTTTTGTTTATTTCACAGCCCAGCAAAGCAGCACTTGACAGCTTGTGACAGCTACAGTTAAAAACAAAAACTTTAGTTTTAATTTAATACATTTAATATAGAACTGGTGAACTAACCAACTGAAAACAAAAATAACGACTTTATTCCACATTTTCTTCTCTACTGCGTCACTTGTGGATGCGTGTTCACGACAGTATCATGACGCGAGCGTGTGGCGGCGCCGGCTGGGTCAGCTTGTTGCTAGGAGACACATGACAAATGAAAACAACATGTGTCGGCTCAAAATAGCAAACCTGTTTGATACCCTTTGATCAAAGTCTGAAGCTAAAAAAATGGACTCATCATATACCTTGTGATTTTCCAGGAAACCTGTCAACTCAAATCTGCAGACTGGTTCTGGACTTTCGGCAACTAGCATCAACTTGTCCAGACTGTAAATGGGGACAAAATCTGGGCAAATGTTGTGTAGTGTATTCCAGCGTTTAGTCGTATGGAGTGTTTTGTAACAGACGTGGCTGGAACAACATGGGAGCCTAATAAAGACTACAATAAAGAACACAAACTCGAATAATGTTTTACTTAAAGGGGTCATATGCTGCGATTTAAATTTTAAATCTGCTTGTGTTACAAGCTCTTGGTGCATAAAGAAGATCTGTAAAGTTGCAAAGACTAAAGTCTAAAGTCT
>NW_015540935.1:1570929-1571144 GCF_001515605.1 Sinocyclocheilus anshuiensis
CATGTGGTTGCCACAAGCCCGCCGGCCGCGCCGTTCTCAAGCCCAACGGCCACCGCTCACTCAAGCCTGCCGTGTGTGACGCTATGTTTCGTTGTGAAAGCGAAATTACTTTGTTTGGCCTTCCAAAAGAGGACACGACTAGAAATCAGTGGTTAAGTTGTATTTACAACACTGTTCCAGAACAGTTCAACCCAAATATTCAGATGTGTGCAGCA
>NW_015540935.1:1571370-1571576 GCF_001515605.1 Sinocyclocheilus anshuiensis
CTGTAAGTACGTTTTTTTATATTTAAAGAATTTGCCACTGACGATTCAAACGCGAGATTTGAGCAGTGTAGAGTAGGCTTGTTGTTTGTCGTTTCTCCAGACATGGATTTATGTTTACGCAGTGTGATACGCAACGCGTAAAAAGACAGTATAAGTCATTATAATCAGTAATTATGTCCCCACTGGATGCAACAAATGCCTCGTTT
>NW_015540935.1:1571983-1585690 GCF_001515605.1 Sinocyclocheilus anshuiensis
ATAGAGGAGCAACAATAATGTACAGTATGTGGAAAATGATGTGTTTTTTGAAACTTAAACTGCATAAACACATTGCATTACACCAAATACACAACATAATGTTCTTTTTAGCAACGTCATATGACCCCTTTAACAAATTAATACATAAAACACATTCCGTATTAACCAGAAATAATGTTGTTAGCAAACGTCTATTAGCATCATTATCAGGATTGTTCGATCCTATAATTTCATATTGCTCCATCCGACATATAGCCCACACCTCTCTCTGCTCTCCACCATTCCCATTAATCGCCTGTGAGTTCTTTCTTTTCCCCCAAACAGCCGAGCACCGCCCGTGACATCACTCACAGGAAGTGCATCTTTAGCGTTGGCTAATTTCCATCGATTGCCTCCAGACAGGCTTAGCAGACGTGCCCTGTTCCCACACAGAACTCTCATTTTAAGTCTCCTCGCCTGCAGGAGTCCTCTCTCGCTCTCTCCCTCTCGCACAATGAACGCAGTCAGCGCTTTTATCTCCTACCCCACTTGTGCTTATTATCAAATAAATGCGAGGCAGAGAGATACCCACTGACAGTAGCATGCATAATGACTGTTGGCTGTGTGAAATGGATTAATAAATAATGGGTGAAGGCGGCTGAAAACAGCTTTTCCAGTCCTGCGAGCGCGCAAGAATGCTCGACAGAACAATCCCCCAACACACAAGCCGTGCGTTCCGGACCACGTCGAATGGAGCACTGTGCAGAATGTAAAACAGAACGCTGCCTTGAATACTCGGAGGAGTCTGCTCAGTAAATTAGAACGCTCTTTAAAATGAGAAACAGATCGCTTGGCAAATGCTACCCAGAATAGTTCGCTCAAACTTCGAGTTAGATAGCGTCTTAAACGTCTTTTATTTCCACTGAAATGCAGACACTACCATAGCTATGGCCTTTTGTGCTGCTCAGAAACTGAATGAAATCTAAGGCACTTAGTGATTTACGTGACCTTGCGTGAAAAATGAGCCGTGATCCTTCCAAATCCCATTCATTGCCCATTGTGAAGTTGATCCAAGGGCTCTAATCCAAGGCCTACATCAATGAATAGTGGACTGAAACACTGTATCATAGCATCATTTGATTAAAGCTTCTTTCTGGATCCACTTTGAATGGATCATATTTAGGGTATTCATCAATAGGTGCTTTAGGGAAAAGATTATCTGACTAGGGAGCTAATCAGGGAGCAGGTCACAGATTCAATCAAAGATTCTCCCTGACTTTAAAACAAAGTGGTTTTAACAAACCACTCTGTTAATGTAAGTGTTGAAAGCTTTGCTTTCTCGCTGTATGATATTTTGTTTTTAGTGTGTCAGGGCAATTGTTAAGGCAGAACTTTCCATGTAAAAGCAGCCTTTTTATGACTTGTCGTGGGCAGATGTGCCTAACACGAAAACAAGAGGGCGGAGGCGACCATTGGCGCCAGGCGGTCAAATACGTAGGTAATGATCTTGGTTATAAACCTCAATTTGACAAAATGTACCAAGCTACATATTAGCATAAATTACAAAAGATGGTAAAATTGAGAACAATGTCATTTAGTTGCTCCTTTCCACAAATAGGGTACAAAATAAGACTTGAAAGTATAAAAATTCTGTCAGTTGTTTTATTATTTTCTGCCGGAACGACCACAGCATTGCAAGTAACAAGGCTCAAATTTAGCCTATAAAGTAAGATGCCAAATGTTGGTTTGTAGTTATTTATTGAACCAAAGTTTATCCGTGGAATGTGCCACTTGTTTAAGGAAGCATTAGTACCCTGAATCTAATCTGCAGTCTATTTAGTTATGCAATGAAATCTCCTAATTTTTCATTTTACGACCGTCATCACTCTTCTTCTACACACCTCCTGCATGGCCAACATCCCTTCAATCCCTGTTACTTTGTTGTGTTCCAGGGGTTATAGTCAGCGAAGAGGCCGCCAGATTTAACCAGGATTAGCCCTAGATTTCTCTGGATTATGCAGGCTGGAGTGGGATTAAACCTGATTGACAGATTTTTCTGGTTTGCCGGGCATATTTGAAAGTGTCTGTATATCAGGTTGTGTTTGAATGTAGAGCGAGAGTGTGTATGTGTTTAAATGTTTTCTCCACTGAGCACACTGTTCTATTTGGAAGCTCAGCCTTCATGTGTGTGTTTGACTAGCAGGGTGTTTTAAAATGCTCATCATTAAAATGCTAACTGAGGTCACTGTTGGCCACTAGTAGACGTTACTCAACTGCAGTATCCAGCTATATCAGGTGGCAGTAAGCTTCACTTCATTGGAAGTCGTTGCACTTTGTTGCATTGCCAACATGCTGTTGCTTACTTTATATTGCCAACTATGTTTGGCAGTGAATCCAAGCTTTACCGTCATTGCAAATGACTGTCAGACTGTAAATCAAGAAGTTGTAATTTCTAAATGCCATGTGTCTGATGACTCTACATCTCATCGTTGCAGACGACAAAAATAATTTACTGGTGAAACATCTACTATTATAAAATTGACATCTTCTTTGTCAGAATTCACTAATAATGTTGACCAAATAAATAATTGTGCAGTTGCAGCATCTACCAGCATGGGCTAACTGCAGACACTAAGCAGCTAATACTGTTATACCTCATATTTCGTAGAGAGGTCATCATTACTGCAGCATTACACTGGGACTTTATGTACGCTTTAATAAGAGAGTATCAGTTAATAGTTGCAGATGTAACCAGAGTAGTTGCAGAGAGTGCGTTTGGGTGTATCAGAGAGAGCCAAAGCAGGTCATCAGCAGACGGCTACATGGCTGGCCAGTGAATGACTCAGAGGCAGAAAAGCTTGAAGGTGTCTGGGTCAAATTCCGAACCACAGACCTGCTATTTATAACGCTCACCACAGGTCACACCACCACGGCAATTGTGACTTCATGAATAATCTGCTTTCATCAAACACCCAGTGCTCTACCTCTTCCCCCGTCTTAATGGAGACATTAAGGGCAAAGAGCGAATGTTATCAATGACTAAACGACGACTTGTGGCCTTTCAAGTCTGAGAGTTGTCATGTTTTAAAAATGCAAGCTTTCTACAACAAGTAGACGGCAGTTTGGAGAGCTGATCTGTGGAGTGGCGGGGTGCTGGTAGCTACTGTGAAGTCATGCAGCCTATAGTTGACTCGCTAATCACTGTTCCTCTGAGACAGCTCAAGCGACGGTGTGACTGCTGATGATTGAAGCTCTCTTGCGAGTTGGGCGAGTCGTCTGACTGTCAGAGATAAAAGGATGTTTGCAGTTTACCTGCAGCATCAAACGGCATCTGCCTCTCTCTTCCCCCTGCTTCTTGCACGTACCTCCTCTTTTCGCGTTTCCACAGTAGTCATGGTTACCCCTGCAACAGAGCGCGCTTGCCGGAGCTGTCAGGGCGTCGTGCTCAGATCACCTCGCGCAGGTCGTTTCGGCACGCAGTTCCCACTCGTGACACTGCGCTTCAATTTGGCTTTGATTAAGTCAGCCCAGGAAGCATCTGGCTCTTTCACCAGCACGGGGGCTCGTGTCATTTGGCAGAATAACCGAAGGAGAATAAAACCCCTTCCTGAGGGGTAAGGGGACGCAAATACATCTTTCTTATCCAATTTCTCACCGCTCTGAATGGGAGCGGAACAAAACGCAGCAAATCTGCCACCAGTGTTGGGGGAAGAATTAGCCCCTCAGGTGTGAGGTGACACTGAAACAGCACGCTCTTCGAGATTAGCCTGCTTTACAGTCGATATCCAGCTGTAGTGTAAATTTTGCCAAGGTAATTGGCTCTTTTCAGTGACTGATATCTGACCACTCATGAGCGGTAATGGTTCTCAGAATCACTACGGAAAACAAGAGGCTGCTTTCCGTAAGGGGGTGCGATGGGGGATTATGGAGTATAGATGGGCTGATAGACGCACTTGAAGCGTAATTGTATTGTGGATGATTGAGGGACAGGAAGTAGATTTGTTTTGTCTTATTTGCATTTTTTCTTCAGTCAGAGCAGGTGAATGAAATTAGTAGTGTGATTTGTGCTGGGATGGAGAGCGAGTGAAAAGAGAGTGATAAACAGATGCGGGACACAGGGAAAGAGATGAATGAGTGTGAGAATGAGGGAATCTGAGTGAAGGAAGGTGTGAAGAGGCTATGTAGCTTTGAGATTGAAAGACGGTGTGTTATTGTAAGGAGTGGAGCTTGCACTACATTAATGGTGCTGTGTACACATGTCAATGCATAATATGGATTGTTGGTAATGTTCAGAATTTGATGGACTGATGCTTTTCCTGCTGGATAAATAGAAACAGAGAAGGAAATAGAGATCAGTTAAGATGATCGGTTGAGACTCTAAATGTTGTGTGCCATGCCCATCGTCCAGAATGGACAACTAGGAGCATTGTCCTGGGCCCTGTGATGAGGGCCCTTTATGATATAGCCTATTCATTGCGTCTGAGGGAGAGGGGACCAAGCATAAATATTTTGTCCCAGGCCCCATGAATTTTAGGCATGACCATACTGTGAGCACCACCTTCCTGTGAAAAGAGCATGCAACAGGGAGAAGCAGATTGAGGGATTTGGCCCTTTTGCTTTTTTTTTCTCAGGGATGGTTAGGAACATGCTGTCCTAGTCTGTTATGAGTATCAGTGCTGTGCTGTCTCAGAGTAGTTGGCCTCATTCATTTTATTTATCTTTCTTATGATGTCTTGTAAGCCTAGCATATCATTCTCCAGTTAATCAAAAAGCAGCTTTATTCAAAGGAATCCATTCCAACCTCAGTAGAAACTAATCAATAGAAATGTCTGATTGCAACAGATTTTACTCATATATAAAATAAGTAAATATCTTGTTGATTTGAATTATTTCTGCTATTTATGTGTGGAGGTACTGGATAAATACTTTAAACATGCTATTGAGAGTGCAGTCTTTACACTGAAAAAAAAAATGCTATTCGGTATGGGAGACCTTGCAATTGTGTGAAATATAAAGTTCATTGTTAGGCAAGATGCACAACGGAATGTTTGAAAAAGCTGTTGCTGTGACTTTATTTACTATATAGTACAGCCTTGAACCTTTATAATAAAAAAATAAAGTCACATAATTTAATTTTATTAAATCCAGAAGACTTACTAATGTGAAATAACTCAGCTTGATAGTGGGCCTCTGTAAGTTCTGTACAGTAATATACACATAGCTACTGTATGTGAACAGGTGTTTCATGTCTTAGTTGTTATACTGCACTGCTGGAACAATGTATTGACCGATTCACATCCAAGACTGCCCCTATCATTAACATTCTTAACTCCATTGTTGTTGCACAGCAAAGAAAGAAATGCATTTCTCTGCTGCATTTGTACCACTGAAGCCTTTCCCTCTCTCTCACTCTGTCTCTCTCTATCTCTCTCTGGTTTCCTTTGTCTGGTGCTCCTCCAGGGTTACTAGTTTGCCAAAATCACGCCTCACTCTCGCTTTCTCGTCTCACTCTCTGGCTTTCCCTCATATTTCCTCAAGACTGCAATCGATAGAGGCGTCTGTGATCAGATTGCCACGTGTGATTCATTTGGGTAACCTTGACTACGGTTTGATGTGCGTGTGGACTTGGCTTGGCTAGCTGCAGCGTGAGTCAGAGAAAGCGTGTGCCGTGCAGGAGCTGGTCTGCTTACAGTATTGATTTGCCTGAGCAGCCAAGAGGGGTTTCGCCTCTTCCTGCAATGAGTGCTCTGAACTGCTTTTGAGTTTTTATAGGAATTTGCATAATTCTTGTGAGATTAGAACCTTGAATGGTCTTATTTTGAAGATCTGTTGATTTGCATGGCACTTGCTTAATATACAATAATTCTAAATACCCCTTTTTGGAAAACGTTTATACCTTGAAAATGTCTGAGAATAATCCTGAATAATATAATATACACTGAATACCACAGTTCAGGGTTCTTCAGCAGGGGGTGTCCATCAATTACTGTTTGATTTGTACAAAAAATGTGTGTTAATGATTCTGTACATCATTAATGATTATTTTGGGTCTGTAATGTATTTATCATAATAAAGTATGAAAATATATGGACATGGTTCTTTAAGTATAATATTATAGGTCAGGCCTAATGTAACACAGAACACAGAATATGTAATAGGGGTCCCTGCCCAGTCTGTCTTATCTACCAGGGGGCCTTGGCCTGAAAAAAAGGGTGTATAAATATCTTCATTTTCTGCATAAGATTAAGACACACAATATTAATAAACCTCAATTCAAAATCACTAATGCCTCTATCTTATTTCTCCCTGTTCCCCTTATTTCTCCTTCCCACAGAACTCCATCAGACACAACCTCTCCCTACATACCCGCTTCATCCGTGTTCAAAATGAGGGAACAGGAAAAAGTTCCTGGTGGATGCTTAACCCAGAGGGCGGAAAGATGGGCAAAGGGCCCCGAAGACGAGCTGTATCCATGGACAATGGCACTAAATACCTTAAGAGCCGAGGCCGAGTCAGCCGGAAGAGAGCAGGAGCTGTGGGAATGGGCCGAGAGCTTGGAGGACCCGGAATACAAGGATCGCCAGAACACGGAAGCCCAGCTGGTAAGGGAGTAATGGGAGTTGGGGGTGAAGAGTTTGATGCCTGGACAGACCTCCACTCCAGAACAAGCTCCTCTGCATCAACGTTAAGTGGATGCTTGTCTCCTATTCTGGCTGAGACAGAACCTGATGAACCAGAGGAAGGAGGACTTTCCTGCTCAGCCTCCCCAAGACTCTACCCTAGCCCCACCAGCACAAGATCTCCAGCCCTGGGAACAGGGGGACACTGTCCATCTGTCGAGCTCCCACACCTAGCTGATCTAACTGGAGCCATCAGCTTGGAAGAGGGCTACTCTCAGCCTCTACCACTTAAGCGCAATGGATATCACTATGGCCCTGGACCCAAAGGAGAGACCTCCTACTGTGGAACGGTCTATGGCCAACCATCCATGGGCATGCTTAGGCATCATACGCCTATGCAGACGATTCAGGAAAACAAGCCTACCAGCTTCCAGAGTGCTCTTAGGGCATACTCAGAGAGCAATGCCCTTGAAAGTCTGCTTGCTGGAGGGCCACAATTCTGTGGTAAGGACATGGTTGTGGGGCAAGGAGCAGCGTCCCATTCCCTTATGTCACAATCTAACAGTGCCGTTCACTCTCATGGCCACAATCAGAGCCACAATCACAGCCAGAATCACAATCATAACCCAGAGCATAGCCACAATCGCAATTCCAGTCAGAGTCTTCACAACGGCCATGGAGTAACCCACGAGCAAAACCCAAGCCATCATCACAATCCAAATCAAGCTCATAATAAGCATCACCCAGGTCTTGAATACAATCACCACAAACACCACCGTGGCCACGACTATGTTCAATCTCATGACCACAAACTCAATGCTAGTCCCAATCCTAACCACATGCACAATCACCTGCAACGCAACAACTCCAGACAACCAGACCTTTCTCCCAGGGTGAACAATGACATGTTGCAACCCTACAACCACAAATCACCCAGCCTTTATGGCTCACGTGCTCACCTTCCTTCTACTGCCCTGCCTCCTAACCCTGCCAGTGTCTTGGATGTACCCCAAGACCCTTGTCGCCTGGCTTCAGCCCCCCACCCTCGCCATCAGTCCTACCCAGGTTCCCACCTCCACCAGGGCATGACAGAACCCTGGCAGGGTTATTACCACCACACATCACAGAATTCTAATTACCACGGCAACCACCAAGCTAACCATCACCAGGATCCTCACAACCGGTTGCAGTCTGAGCTGGAACTGGCTGTGCACCAGAGCAGTCTGGATTGTGACGTGGAATCCATCCTCCTGAATGACTTCATGGAATCAACAGAGGGAATGGACTTAAACTTTGATGGGTCGCTATCACAGGGTGTTGGTATGGGAATGGGTTTGGGAATGGGAATGGGAATGGGAATGGGGGTTTTTGCAGGGCCTCAGCAATCACATAACAGCCAGAGTTGGGTGCCTGGGTGAACTGTGGGGGCATTGAGGACCTACATTTAGGCAAAACGTTCAACCATACAGCCTTCTGAAGGGCAGCAGGTCAAGTCGGGAACTCAGTTGAACAAATTGACCAAGATTCCCTTTTGCTGATGTCATATTCTGGACTCAGAGTTATCCCTTGCCCCAATTCCTTAAAATCCCCCCTCACTCCTTCTATTCCATTTTCCCTCCTGTGGAATAATGTCATAGCGCCCTAACAGTCCTTTCTGTGGTTCATGTCCTTCAGTTTGTGCTCAATTCATCACCTCCATGTCTTTCTGGGCAAAAGCTCTGAAGCACTTTACATCGCCATCTATTCCGATGCTGTAATGACCACCCCGCAACCTGGAGGAATCACATTGTCTGCTGGCCTGGGTTTAATGTATGCAAATGACTTTGTTATCCTTCCTGAACAAAAAAAGTAAATAAATAATTAAGCGTTGGTGTTGTTTTACTAAACATGAGTACAGGATTGAGCAGTTGCTATAGCTGTCTGAGTGTCTGTGCTGTCATTTGTGTATTCGTCAGTGTGTGCGAGTGTCTGAGTGTTTGAGTGTGGAGCTGCTTTTCTTTGGTAAATGTGTGCACCTCCTCCCAAGTAGGTCTATTGGATGTCCCTTTATTGTGGGCCAGGACAGTCATCCATCAGACACACTCTATTGATATTCAGCATATCCTTTTTAATCTCCAAAGTAATGCACCAGCTATGCATCACCGTTGCAAATAGAATGTGATGCTTGGAGTGTGCAGGGCTGTTTTTCCCCCGGACACACAACGGCTTAATGTGTTTTGGCGAAAGTGATGATTAAAGTCACTCTGCAGTAAGTGGGGGGCAGGGGGAGGGGGGTATTAGAAGGAGGTAGGGAGGGCAGAGATTGAGAGATAGAGGGGGAAAAGGAGAAATGCAAATATTATCACTATGCCCCCTTCCTCTCCATTCTGTGAATTTATAAAGCTTTCCCTGTAATGAAATAAGGAACGATCCAACACTACCACACATCCTGTGCAGGGCTCTTTCCTGGTTCACCTCAGCCTAGCTACTCTGTGGCAGCCTTCCTCTGTCTTCAACCAATGCACTGGCTTTATTCTGGCTACGTTAGCATTCTTCATCCTTCTGCCTATGCAGTGTTACCCTAGGTAATCAATGATGATTGATCAAATTTGAAGATTTGTCAACCCTTATTAACTGTGTGTTAATGTAACACAGAGCTGGAATTTGGAAATGTATCCTTAATGAATTACAGCTTGACTAACCTGACTAACCATTTGATGGTAGTGCTACCTCAAGGTTGCAAAAGGGAAGGTGTCTCATATCTGGTTTGAGTTCACAACAAATTTACAGAATGACAATTCCACCATTTTCCAGAGCCTTTGTGTCCTACACTAGTGAACTTTATGCTGATTAATTCAGTCAGCAAGCAAAAAAATTGTGCTAGCTTCTCTTTGCAGACGTCCCCTATCATGTTGCCGTTATCCAGTGATCTCCCAGACTCAAGTAATTAAGTGCAAGTGTATATATTCTCATTCTGAATGTAATATAACACCAAGGATTCAAATAGAAAGACTCCTCTAATTATGACATGGTTTGGTGAGGTTAGAGGAAACATATGGGGCACATTTATGCACACATTGTAGATCCCAGTTGACTTATCCTATTATGGCCACTAGATAGGGGTGGACAAAGCAATGGAAACACCACATAGAAAAGGAGCTTGAAGAGAATGATAGCATATGCCAAACATAGTAAAAATCTATTGGCAAAGATAACAGAAGTCGCAAGTCAGTGCTCACTGACAACTGAAAACATACGAAGTACAGCATCAAAAATTGAAGGCTATGTGAATCAGTACTTCTCTGACCAAGTCTTTACAGAAGGCATTTTCTAGCATCAGATGGTAAAAGCACTGTTCACTTGTGATGTTCCATAATAAGAGGATTATAATGTCTCCATGCACACTACTAAACAAATTCAAGAGTGATTTCATGGCTGCCAGGATAAAATCACCTTCCATGGCCAATCACCAAATCAGAACATGTTTGAATTTTTATGTAAATTTCTGGAGCACAAAGATTCCACCCCCTTCATTACTAAAGAATTGGAGAGGTCTGTTCCTTTAGCATTGCAACAAGTACTTGTTGTGAAGGAACTCTTATCATTTCCTTGATATTTATATACTGTTTGGTGTTTCAGGTTATTTTGTCCACTCTTTGTATCTTTATTTGCTTTTGTCTACCATTATTGATGTTCCATAAAGTGCATCCACATCCCCCCCAGGTTTTTCTTTTAAATTATTAAATATGCTGCCAGGTGCTTTCTCAGAGGCTAAAACTGTCCACAGATACATGACTTGGATGCAGCTTTTTGTTCTGCTTAAATTTTGATGAGGAAAAACGTACATGGAGAGAGAAATGGAGAGCGCAGTTAAAAAAGATAAAGGAAGCTGACAGAGAGTGAGTTGAAAAGGACGGCACTAGGTTGCTTGAAAGAAAAAAAGCCTTCACAGATAGAGATGGTGTGTGTGTTTGTGTGCATGAGAGAGAGAGTCTGTCAGAGTAGCTTCCCTCAGCAGAGCTGTTTGAATCAGGCCAAATGTCAAGTGGCTCTCTACAGTGTTTCTCACACAGCCCAATCAGATAGCCATCCCTCTTTCTCACTGTCTCTCTATCCTGCCAAGGACAATGAGCCATGTCTTCATCCGCTTTCATTCCCGTCTTTATGTTCTTTTCAAGGTGGCCAGGAATCTGTTTTTATCCAACTGTGATTTTGCTGGCCTACTCCTGTTCAGTGCTCAGCTTCATGTGTGTGTGTGAGTGTGTGTAGCACAGTGACGTACCCTGAAATGATATGAACATGAATTGAAATTGTGCCCTGGTATTTACTATGCCTGGCTATCAATAATATAATATACACAGTTTATATTTATTGGGTATAAAGATGGGCTTGTGGATGACAGTTTGGAGCTCGTGTATCCCATTCATCTATATTACAAGATCATGATTCTATTACAGTTCATTTCTGTCACATGCTGTACAAAAATCTGTATTGAGAAAATTGTATAATATTTTTTGACAAGGAAATATCAGTTTTATTTCTTTTTTTTTAAATGATGTATCTGCTCATCTTGTGGCCTGTAAAATAAAACAAAAGAGAACTTGAAAAATTTGAAAGTCTTTTTTTCTGCCAATGTGTGTAAAGAATCATACATGATTCTTTACACTTAGTTTCTTGCACAGACCAATCGTTTCGTGTCTTTATACATTAATGTATCGTCACGAGCCGCAGGGTTTAATTTGGTTTTGTTTGTGTATGTTTTTTGACTCTCAAAGCTGTGATTCCCATCCACTTGTATTATATGACTGACAGACTGCAACGGTTTGAGATAAAAAATTTTGTTTGTGTTCTACTGAAAAAACAAAGTCACCTACATCTTGGATGCCCTGGGGTAAGCAGATAAACATCAAATTCTCATTTTTGGGTGAACTATCCCTTTAAGGATATTCTGGCCAAGCTGTAAAACTGACATCAGAGAAGGAACGTCATTCCAGAGGGGAAGCAAATTTTCACATTTTGACTAAATATTACAATATCTAGCCAATTTGTTTACAGTGAGAGTACATTTAGTAGAAAAAAAATTCAGAGAATTTCAGGAGAATCATCTGAGACAAACTAAATATTAAACCATAAATGAGAATTCAATTAAGTCTCCTGAACTATGAAAGCATGACCCCTGAGCAATAAATGTTTCCTTTGGGATACCACAGAGGTCAATGAGAATAATACTCATTATGTGTGTTTCCATGTGTGTCATGGGAATTTCATATGGTAACAACAGGAAATGCAGTTCATATTGAGAATCAGCATTCCAAGATCTAGTAAGCTGCTGTTTACTGCCTAGGCAGCTGCCTTCTAAGGTGACATGACTGATTGCAATGCTTTACATAGTCAGCAACTCCTCACACAAATCGCATTTCAGTTGATTTCCGTAGTTTGACAATAGCATGTTGCTAAGCTAACAATACTATTCTATACTTCACATAAAAATATATAAAACACAAATATTTTGGAGAAGAATACATTTTTATGTACACATATACTTTTCAGCACTGAATAAATCTACATTTATTTAGAATTCACATTGTTCACAACTCTGCCATCACAACATTTTGTAATTCATTCTAGGATGCAATGCTGCCTTAGAATTAAGTGTCATGATTATGCTGCCTACCTTTCTGGACAGCCGTCATATTGGAAGCACATTTATGATGTAGGCAGTTCACTAGGTTTTGGAACAGAATGTGTATGCGCTAATGTAAAAGTGCATCATTTATGCATGTGTTTGTGTGTGTGTGTGTGAGAGAGATAAGGCTCGTTAACACCCCCGATGCTGTTCCACAGCTGTCCTCGTCCCTATGGAAGCTCTCACTGAGGGAATGCCGGCATCTGCAGTGCCATACTGTTCCACATCTTTCTCTGAGATTCACACACACGCACACACACTGCTGCTCGTCTAATTGACTCCGCTCATCTCTGGCTCTGCCTTGCCTGCACAGGCGACTGTGTGTGAGCGAGAAATGGACAACTGAGTCGTGAGAGAAAAAAGAGAGAGGGAAACGGTACTGGAAACACATGCTCACTCTGAACACGACTCCTCCCCTCTTCCCTTGGGAAAACATATCCATAAAAACTGATTATTTTAATTTAATTTTAAAGCAATAGTTCATTCAAGAATGAAAATTCTGTCATCATTTACTTACATCATTAACCTCTTGTTGTTCCAAAACTGTTTGACTTTTTTGCCACACAAAAGCTCCAAATCGATCTCCAAACACTGTCTGTCAAGCTCCAAAAATATAAAACCAACATCAGAATCACTATATTGTAGCAGTAGTCTAGATGGCTTGTGACTGGAATTTACAGTTTAATTCAAACGGTCTCCTCTGCTGAAGCTCTTAATGTCTGTGTACATTTTCAGTTTTGATGTCATTTAAATTTCAATTTAATCAATTTTTAAATATGTCTATATTGTTTCTATTCATTTTTATTTCAGTTTTAGTTTTAGTTGTTAGTACATACTAAATGTTAAAACTAAATGAAAATGAGAAATGTTGCCTCAGAAACTACATTTATTTCAGTTAACATTTATTTTATTTCAAGTATTTAATTTAACTTGATATAATTTAATTGTTTTTTTATTGTAGTTTTAGGTATAATAACCTTGATCTCAACACTCAAAATATTATACAAGTTCCATATAGGCTACTTTTACAGAGCTTCGTGACTTAAAGGTGACATATCATGAAAATCTGACTTGTCCAGGTTTTAAGTGCTATAATCAGGTCCCCGGTGCATCTACCAACCAAGGAAACGTGAAAAAGATTAACCCAGTAACTTTGCTTTGGGAAGCCTTTTTCTGCAAGCGTCTGAGAAAACGAGCGCGTCTGATTTCGCTCCCTTGGTGACGTGGCAAAGGGATCTCATTATAATATTACCACCCCTTAATCTGTAAACTTCCACCCACGGCGCCGTCATTTTGATTTCGCAAGCGACAACGGTGTACTAGCTCTAATGCCATGGTGAAAGTTTGAGCAAAACACACTAACTGTTCTGTCTTTGGCTGCACAGATGAGCACAGAACACTATTTAGAGTCCCAGCCTCAGAGGAGACAAGAGAGCAGTGGAT
>NW_015540935.1:1585746-1586191 GCF_001515605.1 Sinocyclocheilus anshuiensis
CCCCCCCCCACACAAACGCCTCTGAACCAGTATCATTTTAGTATTAGTTTTGGTTAATATTTTAAACTAGATTTTATTTTTATATTTTTTTGGTAATTTTAGTTGGACACACACAGTTTCTGCCAATCTCATGTTAATCTTGAAAGAGTTACGAGCACGCAAAGCATCTGCGTAGCGATCGTCTTCAAGCTATGACATCGACATAAATAAAACAGGAAGAACAACTTTATTGACTTAAATTAACTATGGAAAAATCTGATGAAAGATCAGATCCAGGCATATATATTTGATCCAGAATCGGATCCCGCTGACTTCCGTAACCTGAATGAAGCACATTGATGGGTTGCTCTTGCGCTCGCTCTGGTAGATGTGTGCACACTCTTCTGGGAGAAGTACAAGGAATTCCACCCTTTATGACATCATACAGGGCCATACTCAAAAAAAA
>NW_015540935.1:1586692-1595755 GCF_001515605.1 Sinocyclocheilus anshuiensis
AAACTTATATGAACCCTGAAGGAGGGAGTGTCTTTGGCACGGCAATACTCCAACTCGTTTAACAGTGTAAATAATTCAGAACGCATGAAATAACATTAGACCTCCCCTTTAAAGTGTGTTGTGTGTTTTTGTCATTTTTAAATATGTCTATATTGTTTCTATTCATTTTTATTTCAGTTTTAGTTTTAGTTGTTAGTACATACTAAATGTTAAAACTAAATGAAAATGAGAAATGTTGCCTCAGAAACTACATTTATTTCAGTTAACATTTATTTTATTTCAAGTATTTAATTTAACTTGATATAATTTAATTGTTTTTTTATTGTAGTTTTAGGTATAATAACCTTGATCTCAACACTCAAAATATTATACAAGTTCCATATAGGCTACTTTTACAGAGCTTCGTGACTTAAAGGTGACATATCATGAAAATCTGACTTGTCCAGGTTTTAAGTGCTATAATCAGGTCCCCGGTGCATCTACCAACCAAGGAAACGTGAAAAAGATTAACCCAGCATAACCGACTGTTTTTGTAACTCATGTGTGTTTTTAACGTAAACCTGTGTGTGAATGAGAGCTTAGTTTAGTACTCACATGCTGTGACAGCCGCTTTCTGTGCGTGTGCTTCGGATGTGTGCTCTCAGAAAACCTTATATCTGAAGTTTAAACTCGTATGGTTTAAAACACATGATTTCAGCGCAATAAACATGATAATCAGAACTAAAGCAGATGTTTTTTAGCAGGTCCGAGCTGTAAAGGCGCAGCTCTATTCTGGAAAAGGGGACGGGGAGCAGCAGCTCATTTGCATTTAAAGAGACAGGCTCGAAAAACAGCGTGTTTCTGCTTCCACTCAAAATATGCATTTTCAAAATGATATAATAAATGATCTGTGAGTATTTTGAGCTGAAACTTCACAGACACATTCTGGGGACACCGGAGACTTATATTACATATTGTAAAAAGGGGTATAATATGTCTTTTTGAAAAAAAAAACTTTTTTGGAGATTGAAAGATGATGGTCACTATGAGCTGTTGTGTACATTTACATTTACATTTATGCATTTAGCAGACGCTTTTATCCAAAGCATCTTACAAAAGAGGAACAAAGCAATTCATCAAAGAGCCAACAATTGTTGTAGTACAAATTACCAGTATTGGTATGAAAAAGAACGTGTGAAGATTCTTAAAAAAATTCTCCTTTTGTGTTCCAAGGGGGAAAATAACATTTTTGGAACAAGATGGGGTAAGTAAAAAAATGACAGAATTTTTCATTTTAAGTACAGTAAACTGATCCTTCAAACCTGCGTCCCTATGGGATAAGCTGTCTGGACAATGGATGGATGGATGATCTTTACCGTTCAAAATATCAGGTAAATTTAACATCTGAATATTAAGTAAGAAACAAAAAAAATCAGCATTGTGTCCAAACTCACATGTGAGGTGCTATTACAGACCCCTGTCTCCACGTGCACTCTTAAGTATCAAGCGCACCCATTAATGTCAGACAATAGAGGCTTCCCGATTCACGGGCCCTTTTCATCCCTGAGAGCAGGATTTGTCAAAACAGCATGTGTTATTGAACCCGGGTTTCTCACCACGCTCAATGCAAATGAGAGCAGCCCGATTTATTCCCAGTGTTTGATGGATTTATTCTGACAGAGGAAGTGACAGCGCTGTGACAGCCAAGCCCCCCCAACCTTTTCTATTTCAATTCTTATTCTATAATGCATTCTATTCTGAACTTCTTTCTCAGCTCTCAGGGCTTTTTCTCAGCATTGTGCTGTAGAAAGGACTGCATTATTCATGATCATATATTCATTGTCATTTCATATACCACCTCTGATTTGCATTCAACTCCATCCCCGTGCTCTCTGATAACTGCGGATAGTTTGCAAATTCTGTGAGGAATGGGCTGATATGTATTTTCAATGACTTCATTTGTGGTTCATGATGTACACACCATGAAGTTAAATGGACTTGTTGAAATAATGTTTAATTTGAAGATAAGCCTTGAATTACATTTGACTGAGTGGAGGGTTGTTTTAATACTGAAGTGTCGTTCACAACGGCAGTGATTTGCTGTGGCAAAGCAACCAGAAGTCATTCATTTTTAATGATTCGGGGCGACTAGCGACCGTTGCAGATGCAACAAAGTTCAGCAGTTAAACTTTATGTAAATGAGCAGTAATGTAGGTAAGCATAAAGTACAATGCCGTATTTACGCTGAGAGACCCACAACAAGCGACTGGAAGTCATTCTATTCCAAAGGGAGTTGGTTACGTGACATTACAAACGATAGAGATCACTGTCGACGCAACTTTGTCTCCCATAAATATGCATGTGAATGGAGGAGACTGGAAACACAAGCGCATACAAAACATTTTGCATTCCACTGCTTACAAAACATGCAAATTCATACGACATATGATGTGACCAAAAGATCTAAACACCACTGCATAGACCTTATTCAGCCTGACAACAGTAATCAGTTGGCAGCAAGGTTGCCAGCAAGTTACTGTTAAATTAACAGTGTCTTGCTGTTGCTGAAATGTACAGTTGGTTACTGTTTTTGCGAATACAGTATAAAGCTGTTATTTTCTACATTCACAGTACAATATTGTCAAATGCACCAACAATTACTTAATGTTTATTTGTACTTCTTCACAAGAGCTATATTTTAAGGATTTTACAGTAAACTACATACACATTTACATGTTAAATTTGGGCTGCTATATATATATATATTTTTTTTTTTTTTTCTAAACCATTTGATTTTATGAATTACCCCGTTTCAGTATCTTGTATAAATGCAGCCTTTGAAACATTAACAATTTTAAAACAAATAATGCATATTAAAAACATCATTTCAAAACATGCATCTTCATTATAACACTTCTGATAAACTTCAACAACAGAAGCCAAAAAAAAAAGACATTTAAGAAAAACTAAAATTTCAGCCATTTAAAAAATAATTATGTATGCACATGTGGTGTGAGTACAGTATGTGTGCGATGTGTGTTTGGGTTCACAAATGAAGTCCCACTCAAAATCTATCAGTTTTTCAAGAAGCGTTGCAACACGAGGGTTGACTGATGTCTTTTTGTGAGCGACCTTCTCTGTCCGCTTCGATAGGATCAGGATTAATCCCAGTGATGCACCTGAAAAACAAATGTGTACATTCAGAATTTGTGTGGGGGGAAATAATATAAATATAGCAAAGTCTATTCTTGCATCAAGAACACTGCGCTTTACTGTTCAGTGTAGGTAAAGTTGCATTTTAGCATATTTTTAGGGGATAGACATTGTCACCTGTAAATCCATATATAAACATAGTTCAGAGAAAGCAGTGGGTTCATTGAAACATGCATTTTCTATACATCTACTTTGAAACAATATGTATACAAATAAACATGAATTGAATTGAATGTTAGCATCTAAGCATCTAACCTCTTAATTAATTCCATCATGCATACTTCCGGTTTGTACTCCACTTGTAATAAGTACAAAAGACAGCAGCAAGCCCAGATAGAAAGGCTGGCTGGAAGCCCTCACAAATGATGTGCTCTTCAAGGCACTAATACGTTTTAGTTTGAAAACGCATCTTTTTCTCATCAGTTTGGCCTTCAGTTCACACTGAGACGGTGTTTTTGTCGAGGAAAATGGAGCTTTTTAAAAATGCTCTCCAAAGTGGATAAATGTAGTGTAAATGTAGTGTGGACTGTGAAAACAGAGGCTTTTGAAAACGATGAGGCATGTTTAGTCATGTGACGCATATTGTACCAATAGACATCTGTGTTTATACAGGTATTGTGCCTGTTATGTGCTATTCACTTTCACACTGTTGCTAAAGATGCTACTTTGTACGCTCTTCATATTACAGTCCAGCAAAGATGACAGGAAATTTACTCACAATTGCTGTCCTGCGGCAAAACATGAGGGCAGTTGCATTTTAGATCAAACATGGTGAGCGAGCGCGACCTGGATGCGTCAGTGAATGATAAGATATTTTCGCAAATAAAATGATCCTGCCAGAAGAATTGCATGAAAACTCGTTGTCTGTTCCGTCTTTATCATCTCAGTGAGCTTTTATGAGGTTTTACACATGTGAATTTAACGTTTTCCGATGTTTCAGTGTGGATGAGAAACTTTTGGAAAATGCTTGAAAATGCTAGTGTGGACGGAGATCGTTTTAAAACGAAAACGCCGTACTCAAATGTCTCCAGATTAATGTAGACATAGCGCAAGACTGATCACCCATTGCTGAATTTTTTTCTCAGTAACTGTAACTGATTACATTTATTTTGTAATTAAATGATGTAATTCCGTTACTTGTAGTTACTCCCCAACACTGTAGATAGGTTAGCTGATCAACTTAAAAATCCATAGATATCGCCATCAGCTCATACTGATGTTGACACTTCCTCAAGCGTTTCGATGAGACTTGTTTTCCGGTTTGGTCACGGTGACACTCGACGTATTCCCGAGCGCACACACTGAACACAACTCCGGCATTTCAGCGATGAATAATCTGAACGCCTCTGATTGGCCATTGCATTCATAAGCTCAACAGACTAGATTGTGATTGGTTAAAACGCTCAACTGCTTTAAAAAGGTGTAAAAAGAAATATGATGCAGCATGATATAAATTTAACACCGCAATCGACACCTTTTATTTCAGTTTCATGTTCACATTGTTCACGAAAGCCGTAATAGATTTAGTTTAATTCATCATGGAGTTAGTTGAAGACATATCCCGTTCACTTTGGTGTTGCAAAGACATTTCTTAAAGTCTAGAGTAAATTATGGCTAAAGTTATCTAAATAGTTAACTGATAGTTAACTAAAAAAAAATTAAATTTGTCATACATTTTTGACCAACTCACCCTCATATTGTTTCAAACCCTTAAGACTTTTTCTCATCTTAAGAAAACAAATGAAGATTTTTAATATTCTCTCACTAATGTTGTCCATTCAAACACAGTGTTCACTGAGCACATATTCGTTGAAATTCAGTTGACAAAATATTCAGAACATCCCCAACGTCATAAACACAGAAGAAACTCCAATACTATATATTAGAGGAGTTTAAGGCTTGATGGCATAATATACTTATGTAAATTACCGTATGTTTGTGTAAAATACATGTTTATATAATACATCCATGAGTATTTTTAATAAAAAACTAAATGTATTATTAATTTAAATAATATAAACTCATATTTAAAAACTCTAAAATGAGTGATACATTGCAATGTTGAATATAAAAAAAAACATAAAGGGGTTATATTAGATGTGTTTTTATCTTATTTAACTGTTATCATGATATTTGCATTTTAACGGTGGAATTTTGTGCACTTCATACCCGCTAACAGACACACTGATCAATGGACATACTTAAAGTAGAGCACATCAAATATGCCAAACAAGACACAAGACACACAAGAACAAACTTGCAGAAGTGCAAGCGTATGTGCATAAACATGCGAGAACAAACTAATTGCTTTGTCACCACATCTGTGAGCCTGGAGCACAAAAGCAGTCATAGGTCGCTGGGGTATATTGGTAGCAATAGCCAAAAATACATTGTATGGGTCAAAATTATAAATTTTTCTTTTATGCCAAAAATCATTAGGATATTAAGTAAAGATCATGTTCCATGAAGATATTTTGTACATTTCCTACTGTAAATATATCAAAACTTAATTTTTGATTAGTAATATGCATTGCTAAGAACTTCATTTGGACAACTTTAAAGATGATTTTCTCAATATTTTGATTTATTTTTTTTGCACCCTCAGATTCCAGATTTTCAAATAGTTGTATCTCGGCCAAATATAGCCCTATCCTAACAAACCACACATCAACGGAAAGCTTATTTATGCAGCTTTCAGAAGATGTATCTCAAATCTCAATTTGGAAAATTTACCCTTATGACTGGTTTTGTGTTTACTTGATCACTGAGTTACAAACAATGTAGCATTTCAAAGTCCTGACTAATGGCTCTATCAGCTTGTTAATAAAACAGACCAGATGAGTAGCTGAGAGCAGTAAAAGCTCAACTATCCTCTGACAAAGCAAATACAGCTATCCTCAGGCCTGCAGAGGACAGTAATGCTGAACTCCTGCTCTTGCTGTAGGCCGCTGGACTGTCTGCTATGATAATGATGATGATGGGTTGAAGGTGATAATAGCTGCTGTCTGCGTGAATCCTCCAGGGTCGTGCTATGATGATAACATTGGAGGTGTTTGTAACATGCCGGATGTGGGTGGAGGTCATCACTGCTGCACTGATATAGCTATGTGGGATCAAAAAAAATCATGCGGTTGCCGTCTGTAACGAATATGTTTTTTTGTATCAGTTTGGCAATTCAGAATAGCTGTGTGTGAGGGGTGTGTGGTCCCCCGCTGGCTGGGGTCCCGGCTGTTTGAAGCACGTTGGCCGCAGCGCTGGTTTTGATCAGCACTGGATCTGCGAGATCAGAAAGTGGATCAGGAGCTCCCAGGGGAGTGTCATTTACACGTGCCTCCTACTGAGGAGAGAACGCACAATTATACGTTTGTTGAGATGCTAATGCTTATCGTTTCCCCTGCCGACACACACTCACACTCTCACAAAGGCCAATTTTTTTGGCCCACATTTCACTTTAAAGGAGTATTATGGGCTAAACTTATAGTACACTCTTAAAATAAAGGAGCTTCACGATGCCATAGAAGAACCTTTTTGTCTAAATGGTTCCGTTAAGAACCTTTAACATCTGAAGAACTATTCTGTTTCACAAAAGGTTCTTTGTGGCGAAAGAAGGTTCTTGGTTCTATAAAGAGATGGTTCTATAAAGAACCTTTGACTGAATGGATCTTTGTGGAACCAAAAATGGTTCTTCTATGGCATCGCTGTCAACAACCTTTTGAAGCACCTTTATTTTTAAAAGTGTATTGGACTTAACGTCATAGAACATAGCAAGAGAATCATTAATAATTTATCAAGTGCTTCAACAAAATGTGAGCTTCTGCTATTAGACCTTGTGGTACAAATATGTATTTATTTTTTACAAACTGAGCAACAACTCAAAATTATTGTCTGTGGTGATGGACAGAATGCCAGTAGTGCTGCCCATAGACATTAATGGAAAAATAACCCAGAATATGTCTTTAAAAACCGCCTGATTCTCAAATATAACTGGTGCCTCCAGATATATAACACAGCCTCCAACAGACACACATCCACTCTCAGTGGCTAATAATGAGCTGTAATGGATGCCAGAACCACTGCAGCTCACTGGATCACTGGTGCTGTCCACACAGCAGCCACAGGCCGAGCTCAGAAATAAGTCAGATGATCTGTCAATCACTGATCATGTGACTGCTGACTGACTGCCCATTAGTGTTCATCACTGTGTCTGCATGTGCTCGTCACATCAGTAATTGTGTGTCTTACACTGTGCATATGTGTGAATGTGAGAGTTTGCTTGAATTGATAGTGTTATTAATGATTTACATTTTAACACTCCCATCAATCACAGCGTGTGAAGCCATGTGTGAAAGTGCAAGTCAGACCCTCTGTTTTTTCATGCATGTCTGCCCATGCACTTGAGAATTTCCTTGTAGATGCAGGGCTCTTTTCATCGCCATTGTTCATTACCTTGCGGATATTTACATTTGGCTACTTCTTTGGAAACATTTGTGCCTGGCAATTTTATTGCCAAATACTATTATTGAATACTACTATTATTTATACAACATATTATTTACTGAACAATAATTTTTAATAAACAACAACAACCATCATAAGTTGCTTTTGTTCTTTTGCGGTACTTTGATGTCTTACACTGATCGGTCTGCGCAGCGTCGCTTCGAGTCGAACATGCCTGATGTCAATAGGAAAACAAAGCCAAAATGCAGACATTGTAGGCAATGTAGAAGTCCTGGCCAGGACATGTCTGGGAAAAAGAGGAAGTATGCTCACTCTAATATAAAAAATTGTGTTACTGGTGCCTTTTCATTCTCATCTGTTTACGTACACTTAAGACAAAAAACGGCTGTGTTTACGAGGATATACTGACGTAATTTATAAACAAACAAAACAGTGCGCAAATTCTTTCCCTTCTTTTTAAAGAAAAGCGTTTAAAATCACATTAAATTAAATGTGAACACAGGAATCATTAAACGGAATCGAAATGCACGTGTCTTATCGAATACCCGGTTCTTGGATATTTGGAACCCGTTCTAAAATGGAACCGGTTCTCGATACCCAACACTAGTTATCATATAACCAAACGTTAGATTTACCCAATACGAATTATATATCATGTTTAACCACTACAGAGACATCAGAGCCAGCGGCAAATTCCAGAAGATCTTGCCGAGGTGAGGCGCTCTCTCTGCGGGTTCATGAGTGCTGAACGCCCGCTGACACCCTGGAGCTCACATCTCCGAAAATGTCGAAGCAGATTTTCAAGTAGACGTTATCTTTAATAACAAACCGCATATTTGAAATGTAAACAAGTACATTCTCAACTAAAAAAAACTTAATTCTGTTACAAAGGCCCAATCCCAATTCTATTTTATACCCCTTCCCCTTCCGGAGTGTCAAGGGGTAGGGGTGAAAATATTCCCAGAAGAATTGGGCTTATTGGGGGGGACTAGCCCCCCTCAATGTCTATGGTGGTTATCGCCTTGATCAGACATGAACATATGTTGTGGCACTATCGTGCAGTCTGTATATATGACGTTAGTTAGCAAATATTAGCGATTTTTTGCAAACATTTCTTTGAGTAACATGACCGTAATATGAACTCACGATTGAATGCAACATAAAACAAATGATTACTTTTCGTTAAAATCTTTATTAATGCCAAAAATGCTTACATGTACATGTCTTTTTGTTCGCTCGGGCAGCCATGTTGCCACTGAAGCCAGTTTACGCTGAAATAATTCATACCCCTTCGTTTGAAGTGTGGTCCCGAAAAACCTTCGTTTGAAGGGCTGTCTGGCCCTTCCCCTACCCCTACCCCTCCAACCAAAAGAGAATTGAGACACCCCTACCCCTTCACGTGAACGCGCGAAA
>NW_015540935.1:1596726-1598576 GCF_001515605.1 Sinocyclocheilus anshuiensis
CATACACTCATCTTTCATCTCTCTCTCTCTCTCTCTCTCTCTCTCTGTCTCTCTCTCGAATTGGCAATATTTGAGAAAAGGGTTTAGCGATTTATACTTATTGGGGGGGACTAGCCCCCCTCAATGTCTATGGTGGTTATCGCCTTGATCAGACATGAACATATGTTGTGGCACTATCGTGCAGTCTGTATATATGACGTTAGTTAGCAAATATTAGCGATTTTTTGCAAACATTTCTTTGAGTAACATGACCGTAAATATGAACTCACGATTGAATGTAACAAAACAAATGATTACTTTTCATTCAAATCTTTATTAATGCCAAAAATGCTTACATTTAAGTGTCTGTTTGTTTGCTCGGGAAGCCATGTTGCCCCTGAAGCCGGTTTACGCTGAGATAATTCATACCCCTTCTTTTGAAGTGTGGTCCCGAAAAATCTTCGTTTGAAGGGCTATCTGGCCCTTCCCCTACCCCTACCCCTCCAACCAAAAGAGAATCGAGAAAAGGGGACGGGCTAAGGGGTAGAATTGGGATTGGGCCAAAATATTGTATGTAGAATTTCGTATGGCTGGAAAGACCTTTCAGCCAATCAGATTTATATATGAATGAATGAATGAATGATGCATTTATATAGCGCTTTACTGTGTATTGTTGGGCCATGATTGACAAAGGCCTGGGGGGCAATTTGGCCAGGACACCGGGGTTACACCCCTACTCTTTTACGAGAAGAGTCAGGACCTCGGTTTAACGTCTCATCCGAAAGACGGTGCTTTATATACACTTTATATAAAGTTATATACACTTATATACACTTTATATAAAGTTATATACACTCACCGGCAACTTTGTTGGGTACTCCTTGGTAGTACTGGGTTGGACCCATTTTTGCCTTGAGAACTGCATTAATTGTTCATAGCATAGATTCAACAAGGTGCTGGAAACATTCCTCATAGATTTTGGTCCATATTTACATGATAGCAGATTGCAGTATTATGTTTTTCAGAAGTCTGAGCTACAGTAGCTCTTCTGTATGATCAAACAAAACGGGCTAGCCTTCGCTCCCCACTTGCATCAATGAGCCTTGGGCGTCCATGACCCTGACACCTGTTCACTGTTGTCCTTCCTTGTAGCACTTTTGGTAGATACTGACCACTGCACACCGGGAACAGCCCGAAAGGTTTAGCATTATGGAGATGCTCTGAACCAGTGATCCAGCCATCACTATCTGGCCCTTGTCAAAGTCACTCAGTTATTTTTGCTTGCCCATTGTTCCTGCTTCCTACACATTGAATTCAAGAACTGATTGCTCACTTGCTGCCTTAAGAGGTGCCATTTTAACAATATAATCAATGCTATTCACTTCACCTCTCAGTGGGTTTAATGTTGTGGCTGACTAGTGTAAATGTTGAAAGAAATTGTTGTTCATTGTTAGTTCATAACAAATAATGTGTTAACTAATGTTAATGATTTGAACCTTATTGAAAAAAGTGTTATCAACAAAACCGTTTTTTTTTTTGTATTGAATTCACTAGGACAATTTGCAATTTTTGATACGCCAGCTCTGGTAGCGCCGTCATTGTGCCTTTATCACATAAAAATTGCAGCTTTCTAATGTTTTGTGGTGGAGGGAATGAGATTTTCATAGAAGGGAATCGATCATGCCATAATCAGCTGTTCACCAAGTCTTTCTTCTTCCTTTTTCATTTTTTATAGGTATTTTGCTATTCCCAAGTTCTCAGCCATTATCATATCACTGCCAGATTTCATTCTTGGTCCACCTCACTGAGAGAGAGAGAGAAAGAGAGAGAGAGAGAGAGAGAGAGAGAGAGAGAGAGAGAGAGGGAGAGGG
>NW_015540935.1:1600415-1608228 GCF_001515605.1 Sinocyclocheilus anshuiensis
CTCCCGCCACAGAGAGGGGGTGTGTGTGTGTGTGTGTGTGTGTGTGTGTGTGTGTGTGTGTGTGTGTGTGTAACACTGCACGTCAGTCTTATATGTGCTCAATTTACACATATACAAACTTATTTATATTGAACCACACAGCTCAGATTAGTGCGGGCATCTTTACAGCACTGAGATTGTGTGAGCGTGTTTGTTTCAGATGAGGTGAACTGGGTAGATTGTGAAGGCAGTGAGTGTAGCATGTAGGTGTGTTGGTTAAGCTGCTGGCCCTAATTAAACCAGCATTAATCTGTCATTAACCCAAAGATCAGAGTCATTAGCCATTGTGTGCTGGACCTTCATAGTTCACATGCACACAATCACACATTAACATTCACAATAGCCCAGTAGTATTTTAGCATCACTGAGATACTGTTATAGTTTTTATTAATATTTTGCATTAGTTTTTATATAAAATATATCACTTATATAGCTTTTATTTTAATTTTAGTTAAAGTTTTGCTAAAGTTTTAGTTAAAGTTTTGTCTATTTTTGTCTGTTTTTTATGTCTATATAGTTTTTATTTTGTTGTATTTTTCAGGTTTAGTTTCAGTACATCAAGTTACACTAAATGAAAGTGAGAAATGTAGCTTTGGCAGCTAGCTGAAATAAAACGAGTACTTATATTTTGTTCTATCTTTGTTAAAGGGTTTTTTTTTTCTAAATAAATGCTATAACATATAAATTATTATAATTTTATTATACATTTTATAGCATATAAATATGCTTAATAAAAAGTGCTATAATTATACATACTGTACACATAATAACCCTGAATAGTCCTATATATTAGCATATTACATTGCCCAACATCAAGACCTATAAAGTCCCAAAGTTTTCAATAGGCTCTTTAATTTTCTCACTCAATTTCTCACTGTGACAATTTATGCCTTATCATGTGACAATATTCCTTGTTATGAATATGTGTTGAATAAACTGTAGTTTATTTGTTCTTGACAATAATGGTGGAACCATTCAATAGTTTTTTTGTAGACAAAGCTTTGAGGCATGTGTCTACGCAAAAGCCTGAACAGAGATTACTTTACTTGTACTTTACTGGAGTACAAAGTACGACAAGTCTCCTATATTCCTTTATTTTAAAAAAGAAAGAAAGCATGAGAAATCACAGTGGCGCCTGCTGCTGACCTTTGACCTTTGCTTGTTGGAGGACACAAGTTCACATCAGAGCAGAGTGAGACTAAAAAGTAAAAGCTGAGTGAACATGTGGTCAGATCAGCAACAAACGTATCTGTTTCTTGTTAGAAAAATCTGAGACACTGGACAGTGAAGCAAATCTCTATTTGACCTTCATTTAATCTTATTACTGTGCAGGGCAAACAATATTAAATAGAGATATTAAAGGGATCTCAGTTGTGATTTTTCCTGTGGGAGTTTTCATTCTCATATTTCCTCATCTTTCCTTTTCATTGACTGATTTATTTATCAATAACTGTTCACGTTCTCTTAAACACATTGAACATGATTTTTCAGAGGCTGTGCTAGAATCATGTGTTCTGACTGCTGTCATTGATTTACACGATGAAAACACTCCTGTTTTAAGCATGTCTGATGCCTGAGGGCTCTTGTTCACACACTTTTAAATGTCAAAATGTTTTGTGCTACTGAACTGCCCTCAAGTGCCATTTACCCAGCAGGAGAGAGAGAGAGAAAGAGAGAGAGAGAGAGGGAGAGGGAGAGAGAGAGAGGGGGGGAGAGAGAGAGGGAGAGAGATAGAGATAGAGAGAGATAGAGAGAGAGAGAGAGAGAGAGAGAGAGAGAGACATATAAAAAGGTGTAATAGACATCTCATTACATTTTCATGTGCCACTAACTGCCCCATATCCAGCAGCTGGTCACATGGCAAGACACGCAGTATCATCCATGATTTAGGGAACTGCTCTGCCAGAGGCAGACACCCGTGCTCACGCTCCTGAACATTAATTAATTTCCCGCTCGTCACGTCACACTTCCCTCCCTGCAGCCATCTTCCTCTGCTCTGTTCCAGGTAGCATCTTGTATGCCTGGGATTGTTTAAGGGTGCTTTTATACTGACAAGTCAGATCCAACAAAAGTCTGGAGGCTCTTAATTGCCTTGTTAGGGCTTCAGGAAGCAAGTCTAAAGATGAGAAAGAAATCCCCGGCCAGACCATATGTTTGATGGTGCAACAAGACAGAGGCTCATACTTAGACATAGAGTGACTACTCGTTTATTCTTTCTCAAGAAACTGCACGTGGAGTTTTTCATGCTACACAATTATCCAGAGGAAAATGTGACTTTTCATTCATAGTTCAGGAGACTAAGTTATTACACACAAACACACATTATTAACAGTATTTACACACACAAACACACACACACACACACACACACACACACACAGCTGGTTTACGGGGACTCTCCATAGGCGTAATGTTTTTTATACTGTACAAACCGTATTTTCTATCGCCCTACACCAACCCTACACCTAAACCTACCCCTTACAGAAAACTACTGACAATTTTTGAAATTCATAAAACACCGTTTTGTATGTTTTTTAAGCCTTTTGTTTTACGGGGACACAGGAAGTGTCCTCATAAACCATGTTTACGTTGTAGTACCCATGTCATTATACACATTTGTGTCCTCATAAATCATATATACCAGAACACACACACACGCACACACACACATCACCGTTTCCACAAAAATATTTAGCAGCACAACGGTTTTCAACATTGATAATAATAAGAATGGTTTCTTGAGCACCAAATCAGCATATCAGAAATATTTCTGACGTATCATGTGACACTGAAGACTGGAGTAATGATGCTGAAAAATCAAATACACACAAACACACACACACACACACACACACACACACACACACACACACACACACACACAGTGCTCTGTGTAAATTATGTTTCATCTAAAGGAATAGTTGAGCCAGAATGAAAACATACTGTACAGTATTTACTGTACTGTTACTGTATAGACTTACTTTCTTTCATACACTAAATTAATGTCAACACTGCCCTTTTTCATACCTTTGAAGACTGATGCTGTGAAACTCCAAAAATGACAAAAACCAACAATAAAAAAAAATCCCAAAACGTACCTATATGCACAGTTCACTGCGTATTCAAACTTGCTGTTCCTGATGGGTCACATGACAAATGAGAACCAGTGTTGTTTGTTATCACTGACAGATTTATGATCTGTATGCAAAATATTTTAATTACACATTCAGTGCTGGGTAGATTGTTTGCCAATTGTAGTCCGATACTAATTACAAATTACATGACAAAAGTTGTAGTTAGTAATGTAATCTATTGGATTACTAATTTTAGGTAATGCTTTTAGATTACTTTTGACCAAACTCGTTTATCACATAGATTTGAATAGGATTATTCATGTTGTTAGTGCTATCAACAACATGACATTCATTAAACATTACATTGTACCAAGTTTTCCCAAAATGGTGTTAATGAAAGAAGGAAATAATATGGTGAAATCAATAAATCATCAATAATTTACTGCCATTGCATAAATAACATGAATACGAGTATGAATATGAATAATCCATAAAAAGGAACTGTAATCTGATTTTGAGCATTTTAAAAAGTCATATAATCCAATTACAAGTCCTTAATTTTTGGGATCTGATTACATAATCCAGATTACATGTAATCAGTTACTACCCAGCACTGCATACATTATATTTGTTGGAAATTACACTTTATTATTTTAATATAGGCCTAAACCTTCTTTCAGATGTTTCTCTTGAAATTAAATAAACGAAGGACACAATGGTTGACATCCAGTAAGATAAGTTATTTACATTTATTCATTTGGCAAGAACTTTTATTCAAAGCAACATGCAAATGAGCTGCAAAGTGACATTGGATAGTACAGATAATTTTGTCTGAGAAGAAACATTTTCACCTTTGATTGCAGACAGGTAGCCTAAATTGACAGATTTGAGGAAAGTTTAAGACATCGCTGACATTTCATCTAAAACTCTAGAGAAGACAGTGGTGTCTTTTTTCTGAGGAGCATAAACACAGAAGTCAACATGAAATCAAAATTGACCTTATTTACTTTCTTAAAACCCATTTAAGGTTTTATTGTGAACGATTCATTGTTGCACATTCTACAGGAAAAAAAAAACAGTTTTGGTGTTCTTTCATCAAAATGTAATAACTTGTTCCAGCTCTGAAGCAACATTCCTGTTTGGCTTCCTAACTCCCACTTTCACAATCCAATCCTTTCTGACTAGATAAAATCAAAAAACAGCCTACAGTTTTCTCATTGACTATTTTGTTTGTAGATATATCGCATTATGGAAGTAAATACTTCATGTTGACTCAAAAGTCTCAATCTGCTCTCTATTTAATCTCAAAGATTTATATGAGAAACCTTTGAGCTATTAAAGAGATCATTTGTAATTTTGCTCTCCAATGAGGAGGTGCTTACCATTCACGATGCATTGGGAAGTAAAAGCTGCTTTTCTTGTGCAACATATCATGGAGACATGAACAGACATGCACATGCGGAGTCCTGCGGGAGGTTTGAGGAGACGGTAGAATCAGACCCCCCACTTGCTGGAGGGTTGTAACCACACCTCCACTCATCTGCCACACTACATCAGTTACTCAGGCTGTGAGTCTACAGGGTCCCAAGACCACATCCCCACGATGTCAGCAAATTCAGCTTATGGATGGCCTACACATACACGCGCACACACACACACACACACACACACATACACAACACACACACACACACACACACACACACACACACACACACAGAGAGACACACACACACCCACACACACACACACACACACATAGGTAGGCAATGACATTCTTAAAGTGCATATTGCAGGTTAGAGACCCAGTGAGTCAATGTATAGAAATATAATGTAGGAACTAGATTTTGTTTATGTTTGTGCGGTCAATTTAAACTCGATTACGAATAACTTTGATAAGAGGTCTTTGTGCCCGCGCAAAGAGAGGCTATTCATTCCAAACTGTCATTGCGATCCAATTTTTTTCTTACTTGAGGTTTCTGGAGTCGTTTTTGTGAGAAAATTTTACTTCCGCATCTGAAAATCGCCAAACCTGGAAGTGACATAACGGGAGGGAGTGCGGTCATTTCAAACAATAGGAATTCTATCCTGCCATTGACTCTGGTGACCATGAACTCGACTACGAATAACTTTGCATGAGGTCTCTGTGTCTGAACTGTCATTGTGAGGCATTGTTTAAATTGACCGCACTCCCTCTCGTTACGTCACTTCCGGTTTTGGCGATTTTCAGATGCGGAAGTAAAAGTTTCTCACAAAAACGACTCCAGAAGCCTCAAGTAGCGTATTTATAAGTATATTTTAAACAAAATCTAGTTCCTACATAATTTTTCTATACATTGACTCACTGGCTCTCTAACCTGCAATATGCACTTTAAGGTCATATTAATAAAAAATAATAATGGGAAAAAAAAAAAATTAAAGGTTAAGCACGTTATCTGTTTTAGGCATAATATGTGACTACAGATTTAATAGGTAATTCATAAATTGATATCAGAAGTATAAATATTGTCTTTATGCAGTGTATAACATTGCCTTTCAAAAGTTTGGGGCTGTTTAGATTTTTTAAATGTTTTGGAAAGAAGTCTTTTATGTTCAGCATTTAACTGAAATTTAAATAATGACTGTTTCCTATTGTAATATATTTTTTAAATTCCTGTGATGCAAAGCTGAATTTTCAGCGTCATTACTCCAGTCTTCAGTTTTGCATAATCCTTCAGAAAATGATTCGCTGCTGATCAAGTATTTTATTTATTTATTTATTTGTGTAATGAATAAAAAGTTCAAAATTTGAAACAGAGAACTTTTGTAATATTATAATGCCTTTACTGTCACTTTTGATGTTGACTGCATTCTTAATGATAAAATAAAATACAATTATGAAATAAAATATGTAATATAAGTAAATAAGTATTAATTTCTATAAAAAAACTACATAGAGACAGTATTTATAGATTTTCTGTTAGATATTAGTTTATTAATTAACAGTTTATTATTTACTTAATAAATCTCTAGTCACATATTATGCGTATAACAGAAAACATGCTTAACCTTTATAAAAATGTGTGTGTTATATATTAATATATTATTTATAAGTATATTACGCATCTCAATAGACCAATTTGAAGTAGACGTCACCACTTGCAGCTGCGCGCACATAGTGGTGGCAGAAAAACACTGGGAACAAGTGGAGGGAAATGTGTAAAATCCATGGAATAAGAGAAAAATATAAATTTTTGTGCCTTTGGATGTCAGAATCAGAATGCAAATAATTTTTATAGAATATTGTCATCAAAGACGCCATCTGAAGCAAAATGCAGATGTTTAAACGGACAAACTATGGATGAAACCTGCTATGACTTACTTTTAAAGCATACATTTGATTTAAACAATAGGTCTACATATTCACATATGCAGTTCATAGGGGACATATTAGACCTGCAGTTACAGCATGACATAGCCAACTATTTAAACCTATAACATTTACCTATTTTATCTCACAATTCTGACTTTTTTTCTCACAAATGCAAGTTTATATCTCCTAGTTCTGACTTTATAACTCAATTTAACTCAACAATTGCAATTTTGTCAATTCTGAGGGGGAAAAAAGCCAGAAGTGTGGGATTACAAACTCATGATTCTGAGCCGAGGAGAAAAGAGAGAATGACGAGTTGATTATTCTTATCAGAATTGTGAAATATAATCTCAGAATTGCGAGAAAAAAGTCAGAATTTTGCAATGCAAACTCAAATTTACCTTTTTTATTATTTTATTCCATGGCTTCCATTGACCGCTACTTTAACACTGTTATTTTCTGCCACCAGATAAACTCCGCCCACAAAAAAAAACACACATAAAAAAAACAAATTGGTCTATAGAGCAACATTTGCTCAGTGTTATCAGTTAGGGGCAGGGCTATCTTTGGACTGACCAATGGCAGACGGGAGAGTGTTCAGGAAACTTGTTTGAAAATAGTAATTATGATTTATTGATGCACAAATGGCTACTTCACCTTTAAGTTTCCTTTTAGGGGTAGTTTGGTGTAATTGTTATTAGCATTAAAATAATAATAATAATAATAATAATAATAATAATATTAACAATGAAACAATAAAAGTCTCCATCCTCAGGCAGATAATTAACTAGGTGAATGGTTGTGTTTGTGTGTTGTAGATAAAAGTCACATTCAGTGGCCTTGTTTGCCATCATGAATATGGAGACGAACCATTTGTGGTTTTCTGGTGTGTGTGTGTTAGTGAATGAGGATTTGTGGAGTTTTGTGTGGTGAGATTTGTGTGTTTGTGTGTGTTAGTGGGTGGGCGAGGAGGTGTGTAAGAGTGTGTGAAGAGAGCTGAGGTTTCAGACCTCCTCTGAATTCACACACACCGCATACAAATACATTCAATTAAAGGCAGTCTATGAATGCTGAATGTGAATGGAAGCTGACTTTTAATTATGCTGTCGTTTATCTGTGTGTGTGTGTGTTGGGAGCAGTGTGTGTGTTGTCTCTGCTGTGTGTACTCGCTTCTGGAGCTCTGATCGCCTCTGATGAGCTCTGGGCTGAATAATTGATTGGCGGCTCTGAAAGTTTGATGCTTTTGCCTACAGGCGGGATTAACCTGCAGTCTGTCTGTCACACACACACACACACACACACACACACACACACACACACACACACACACACACACTCTTTGGGACAA
>NW_015540935.1:1608265-1610803 GCF_001515605.1 Sinocyclocheilus anshuiensis
CACACACACACACACACACGCACACACACACACACGCACACAAACACACGGTCGTATCACCACAGAAGCTATATCTACACCCTGTGGCCCTCATTGAGAATGCACCTGTTTTTATCATTTATTTACACATTTTCATACAGGTTCACGAATGAATATCATTTTTGATGCTTTAGTTTAGTCAAATTCATTTCAACTCGGTTCGTTTTGGTTGGCCTTCAGATTTATACAAATGATGCTAGAGCTTTTCTCAGAACTAACCTCACTTTTCCGAACCATTTTTCCAATGGCTTTTGATGTTTTGGAGATTTTTAGTGGATGTACAGTATGAAGGAAGTTCTTCTCAAATTCTCACTTCTTTTTATGGAGTGTGCCACTTGCTTTCATATTTTGGCAACATTTTTGAGGTGTGTCTTAATTGTTCAAATTCTTCTGGAGGGACCGTTCTTTGTTTCTTTCTTTCTTTCTTTCTTTCTTTCAAAACCCACATGTACAATTCTGCTTAAATTATATCAGTTGATAGTTACACTCTATGAAAGAAATCAGTAGAAAAATGGAAATTTGTAATTTTCTGCCAGGACATTTTTCGTCAAGTTTAAGGACATTTTGGTCACTTTAGTCACCAATTCTCACTATTAACTATGACTTTTCCCTCAATAAACTCCTAATTTGCTGCTTATTAATAGTTAGTTAGGTAGTTTTCAGGTTTAGGTATGGAATGGATTAGGGGATCTAAAATATGATCATGCAGAATAAGGCATTAATATGTGCGTTATAAGTACTAATAAACAGCGATATGCTAGTAAAATGCATGCTAATAATCAACTAGTTGGTAGTGAGAATTGGTCTTTGAAATAAACTGTTACTGACATTTTCTTTAACTCTAAAACACAACACAATGAAATGTGCTAAAAACATCTGTGAAAAATCAATATGATAAATTTCTTCGTATTAAAGGTGGGGTAAGCGATTTTTCAAAAACGCTTTAGAAAACTATTAAAACGATGATGCCTCTTTAGAGATTAAGTCATTTCTGTGCCGCTAATTGCAAAAATGATGACTGTTAATAATCTACCAGGACTCTCAAACACTCCGCCCATCTGCCATTGGCTGGACAAACAGATAGTCCCGCCCCAAACTCACGCCATTGGTTGAGTCATTGCTGCTGTGTTGGTCGTTTCCCAAAAGCATCGTTAGTCAACTATGGTCACAAGTTCCGTTGTTTCCAGCATAGTTCAGCGATTCTGTGTTTCCCGAAACCATAGTTCAAACGAACATTCGCAATCAGTCTCACAAACTTACGTGGTTGGAACTACAGCTCTCGACCTGTGGTTAGAAGCCTAGTTTCTTGTTAGTAAGATATATGGGCTTAAATAAATATGCTCTTGGGCACTTAAAAATGCATTTTAATTATGTATTTTTGCGCATCCATTGTAAGCGCCGTTTTTGAAGAGTGCGCATGTGCCTAAATGCCTAAAAGAATCCCGCAGTATGACATAAGAGGGAACCCGCGATGAATCAAACATCAAATCAAGCAAAATGACGGAACAAAAAATAGTAAATTAGTCATCAGGTGCCATGTTCAATACAGCAGCATCTTAGAGATGTCTAATCGGTTAAATAGCAGAAGTTATTCCTCCACCACATGTGTGTGACGTCATTAACAATGGCCCTATGTTGTTGAACTAATGTGGTTCAAACGACGGAGATGCGACCGTGTTCGGGAACCAGTCGTGACTGGCTAGTTCGTTTCAACAGCAATGCATCGTACTATGGTGGTTAATCAGCGAGTTACGTCGTTGTTCGGGAAACGCACCCCTGGTCAGATACTCAGATAATTCAAACAAAAAGCACCACATTGTTTACAACCTGTAGTGAATCATTCTTAGTTATGGATGGAAGAAAGTATTTTTTTTTTTAAATACCCACGTTACAAAATTACACTTTAAGTATATTCAAGGTTAGTAGTCTATAGTGTACTTAAGGCTACTTTATCAGAAGTGTGGCTTGACTGAACTCATTTTAAATTATGAGCAGACTGACAAACAACAGTTTCGAAAATGACTTTCTCCAACACTGTTGTGAACACCTTTTTTGATTTCACATGCATACATAGTCATTGGTAACTGTCCTTGAAACATGTCTGTCTCATTGTATTATTTTCCCACTGCAATGCTTCCTGGCTCTCTCTCTCTCTCTTATAATTTTGTTTCTTTTTACTCTTGTCCTTTCCTCTCATCGCCCCATCCTGACCTCATTCTGCCCATAGACCTTTCTGCTGCTGTAACTGCCCTAACTGTAACATTTGCCAGCGGTTTTGAAAAGTCTCTCTCTCATTCTGCGTATTTGTCACTTCGCTGATGTACGTCTGCTGATTTATTCATGATATGACACTTAATATTATTCACCATGAGAAGAGTCTGCATTCCAGAGTATCCTCTGGGCTGTGTGTGTGTGTGTGTGTTTGTTTTTGTGTGTGTGTGTGTTTGTGTTTGTGTGTGTGTGTGTTTGTGTGTGTGTGTGTGTGTGTGTATGTGTTTG
>NW_015540935.1:1611514-1653979 GCF_001515605.1 Sinocyclocheilus anshuiensis
TGTGTGTGTGTGTGTGTGTGTGTGTGTGTGTGTGCGCGTATCTGGTATAAGGCTGTTTTCAGCAGTTTTCAGTTTATATTGGAAAATATAATGAGAAATTTAAAACAATCTATAGAAAACACACAGAAAAATGTAATGACACTGAGCATGAATAATTTTTTGACATTACTCAACATTTTTTATCAGTTTATGTTGATGTACAATAATAAAATAACTAAAGCTAATTAAACCAAACCTAATAATACAATTTATAAATATCATATAGGCTAAAAATAAATAAATAAAAACATAAAAATTACAAAACTGCAATTTCAATAAAATAACAATTACAAAAACGCTTCAAAATTACTAAAAACTTTAACCAAAATTAAAGAGAAAAAAAAAATATAAAAATAAAATCTAATTAAAAAAGAATATTAGGAAAAGCTATAGTCCCATGCGGAAATGTAATATATGATGTATATTGCCCTATATCAAGAGAAATATTGCCATATGTTACCTATAAAGTGATATATAATTTTTCAAATACATACATCATCTCTGAGTAGATGAAAATATGTTATATAATATGTATATACATGTTAATAATATCTATATGATGATTTTTTTTTAAATATGGTATTATATGTATCAACCATACTGTATGTGTCAACAATATGCAACTTTAGTAAAACAACATATATACAAAAATCTTTATGTTTATATATGTTTAAATACTTGCCTATCTTTTATATTTACGGGATATCAACATATACTAACAGGTTTTAGGATGGATATACATGTACATGACATGTATACATGCCCAAAAATGTATTACACATATAAAAGCATATATATATTTGTATGGGTATGTATATGTTCATATATGAAATCATTCCAATTTCTAAGAGGTTTCATATATGCTTTTACTACATATCACAATATATTCCAATTTCATGTGCATATTGCTTTTGTGCATGGGGTATAGTATATCAATGATACTAAAATAAGACTGATTTGAGTGAATAATGAATGAAAAGAAGGCAATGTGTGTCAAACATAACTCCTTCAATATTGTTCAATAAAATAAGGTGTGAACAAACCATTGACTAGTAGTGCATCTATAATTGCATCTAGATACATTCTCATTACAACCAGTAATAAAAAAAAAAATTTAAAAATTAAAAATTAAAAAACGTATTATTGCATTAAACCCAAAACATAGGAAGTTTATAATAAACAAGTGCTCATATCTCATATAAACACACATATTTACAGGTCTGTGTGCCACGCATGAACAAACACATCTGAGGTGTGTCACTGAATCACTCATGACCGTTAGCATGTTAAATGGGAGCATTGACAGTGTGATATGAGCGCACACACATCAAAGTGTGGCTGTCTTTAAACACCTCACTTACCTTTCAGCATGAGTGTGTTTGTATGTGGGTTTGTGTGTGATTTTAAGACGACCTGTGTGGGTGGATGGATGCTTTTTTGAAGGGAGATACATTCTCATTACAACCAGTAATAAAAAAAAAAATAAAAAAATTAAAATTAAAAAACGTATTATTGCATTAAACCCAAAACATAGGAAGTTTATAATAAACAAATGCTCATATCATATCAAAACACACATATTTACAGGTCTGTGTGCCACGCATGAACAAACACATCTGAGGTGTGTCACTGAATCACTCATGACCGTTAGCATGTTAAATGGGAGCATTGACAGTGTGATATGAGCGCACACACATCAAAGTGTGGCTGTCTTTAAACACCTCACTTACCTTTCAGCATGAGTGTGTTTGTATGTGGGTTTGTGTGTGATTTTAAGACGACCTGTGTGGGTGGATGGATGCTTTTTTGAAGGGTTTTTATGTTTAATTCAGCAGGCACTAAATGCAGCATTGATGTGCATGTGACAGTGTGTGAGCTTACATGTGCATATGCATGTAGAGATGCTGCTTTTGTGGGAGAAACAGTTAGTGTGAGTTTGCATGACCCCTATATATCCATTATGAGGTCATGCTAAGACAACACGCCGGCCAATCAGAGCCCTCATCCTCAAGTGCCTCACTTAAACACATCTTTCTTCATTATGTTTCATGTCTTACATCATTACTACATTTAGTCTTTACTGCCTTTAGTATGTTAAAAATAGAACTGAAAAAAAAAAAATGTAAGTCATTATTCACTGAAAATCTTCCCCTCCACCTTAGTTGCATCACAATTAGTTATGATCAGGGTCCAAAATTAACCATACATACATATTTAATTATATATGTATGTATGTTTGTATGTATTTGTTTGTTTGTTTATTTATTTATTTAGGTTGGTAGGTAGGTCAGTTTTGGAGCTTGGCAATCCCTGGTCAGTGTATGCTTTCATCGTATTGAAAAGAGCGGTTTGGAGTTTCCTTCGCCTTCCATGATAGAAAAGAAGTCATACGCGTTTGGAATGACATAAGGGTGAGTAAATTATCTGACTTGATCTGCGTTGCACATTGACCTTGTACACAACTCTATTTGAACTCGCTGTCTGCTACACTTCCAGTCCGCAGGATTAACAGTCAGATTCAATTGACTATTTAGAGAATTTTTGGGGTCCGAAATAAGAAAAATCAGTCATTATTGGCTGAGGCATCTGTCATGGCCTCATCATCAATCATGCCACTGAACTGGCATGTGTTAACAATTTAAACGTTAATTTGAGTCTTTGATGAATCTGGTCCAACAATTACACATTCAGAGTCTCATAGCCTCTAAAGCAGTGGTCTCAAACTCAATTCCTGGAGGGCCACAGCTCTGCAGAGTTTTGCTCCAACCCTAATCAAACACACCTGATCCAGCTAATCAAGGTCTTCAGGATCACTAGAAACTTCCAAGCAGGTGTGATTTGGAGCTGGTTAAAGCTAAACTCTGCAGAGCTGTGGCCCTCCAGGACTTGAGTTTGAGACCACTGCTTTAGTATCTGACTTGATCTGCGTTGCACATTGACCTTGTACACAACTCTATTTGAACTCGCTGTCTGCTACACTTCCAGTCCGCAGGATTAACATTCAGATTCAATTGAATATTTAGAGAATTTTTGGGGTCCGAAATAAGAAAAATCAGTCATTATTGGCTGAGGCATCTGTCATGGCCTCATCATCAATCATGCCACTGAACTGGCATGTGTTAACAATTTAAACGTTAATTTGAGTCTTTGATGAATCTGGTCCAACAATTACACATTCAGAGTCTCATAGCCTCTAAAGCAGTGGTCTCAAACTCAATTCCTGGAGGGCCACAGCTCTGCACAGTTTTGCTCCAACCCTAATCAAACACACCTGATCCAGCTAATCAAGGTCTTCAGGATCACTAGAAACTTCCAAGCAGGTGTGATTTGGAGCTGGTTAAAGCTAAACTCTGCAGAGCTGTGGCCCTCCAGGAATTGAGTTTGAGACCAATGCTCTAAAGTCACTTTTCCGCAGTCAAAAGAATGGAGTGGGACGAAACGAAACGGACCAAAGGGACGAGAGAAGACAGGACTGCAGGGCCAGAGGAAGCTAAAACCAGAAACTTGTGTGTGTGCGTACGAGAGTGTGTGTGTGTATCAGAAGTAGTTTGAGAAGGACTAAGACTGTGTTGGTGTGATGAGACGCGAGACTTCGCCCTCTGTGTGTGTTTTGATGTTGATGTTGAGCATGCACAGAGAAAGAGTGAGAGAAACGCTTGCCTTTTAATGTTATGCAACTTTGAAGACTGAGCGTTTGAAGTTATGCATGAGTTGGACTCATTTCCAGCCCTTCCTGATTTTTTTCCCCTTTTTTGTTTTGTTTCTCATTCCTTCGATTTCTTTCGGGGTCTTTTACTGAGCATCATAAGTACAGCGTTTGAAGTGTAGCCATTTTTCCAAGGATATCTGCCGATGTGCCTGATCTGGTAATGGTCTGATTCCTGTTCATAACTTAATTGCGTCTCTTAACAATTTTTTTTTTCTTTTTTCACACATCCAGCGTTTTATAGCTTTATTTTTCTCACTTTTTTCCAGGTCCAGTGGTTTATAAATTAATATGTTTGCAGTCTTTAAAGCTGGTGTGTCTAATTTTTTTTCAGTATTAAAATATGTTCTCCTATTCCAGTTTAATCTGCTGAGACAACTATAACTAAAACATTGGTGGCTTGTGCCACTGTGGCACTTTTAAAACATTGCTGTTCATTTGATCAGCCCTGGATCCACTCAACACTGACTCAATCAATGGCTCTGAATTTGCTGTGAGACTGTCTGTTTGTCCAAGATTCAAGAAATATTTTTGAAAGCAACAAAAAATGCCGTAGTTTTTAAATGAAAGTGGCCCTAAATATAATACGTATTCACACAGTGTATTATGTGTAATTTTCAAATTGTGATGTTCATACAACAGGAGTGACTGTCTATATGAATGAATAACTGAAGTCAAGCTCCTTTAATATCATCATTATATATTTCCATATCGCCCAGCCCTGAAACATGCTCTATGATAAAGCATTTAAAGGAACAGTTCAACTAAAAAATATATAAATACTCTTGTCTGAATCAGGAGAGAAATATGCAGAGATTACATATAAAAGCAGTCCAAACAGATCTAAACAAATATGTGAATTTTAATGTGAGATGACAACACCTTTTCACTGGATGAAGCGTTATTATGAATAGGCAGAATGTAAAGTATAATGGATAGAGTAGTTTGGCCAGAACCCACGATTTAACGTTAAAACGTCTTAATGATGGATTTGTTTTTTTACAAACATGCAGCTTTTCATTTCACAATGGGAGTACATTTTCAACAAATTTTCATTTTTGGGTGAACTACTCCTTTAAAGTCATTATAGACATAACATTATGACTTTCTATGAATAATATAAATGATATGTATTCTGAAAAGCGCTATACAAGTAAATTGGACTTGATTTTGAATTTTCTTGTCACGGCTGGATAGAAAAGCATACACAGAAAGAACGATTCAGAGCTTCTTTATTTACACAAACTGAAGGAGAACTTCAAACGGTGAGTTTTAAAACTGAAACATAACTTTAGCTCTTGAAACTGAAGTGTAACAGTCCTTATCTTAAGCCTCTTTAAGAAGATCCAGCAAGACGGCGGGAAACACAAAGCCACGGCGATCCAGAGCGATGTGGAGAGGCATGAGGTGAGGTATGCAACCTTGAGACCAGTCAATGAGATACTGTGGTGAGTAAACAGATATAGTGCTCCGGTAAGCGACATCAGGTTTTCGTAATTAGTAATCTGGTGATTGTGAACGGGTGTAGGTGGCTGGTGTGGCTGATGTGGCTGGTGAATCTGTGACATTTCTATTCTTGTGATAGTGCACAATTTTATTGTAGTTTGTTTATAACCACTGGTAAATACCAGCTTTTGACATTTTTTTTAGCAGAAAAAAAACTGTATTAGTATAGTATTTATATATAGTATAGTATACTGTATATTATTTTCTTGTAATTTATATATTTTTTTTTGCTCAAACTGTGTAAGTTAGGAACAAAACAACAGTTTCCAAGAACAAATTCCACCACTGCTATTTGTCGAATAATGAATATATGTCATTTGACTTGATTGTGTTGTTGTTATTATATTGCCAATACTATGCATTGCTCAGAATTTAAAATAAAGACAAAATAAAAACAGAAATTAGATGACCAAACATTTTCCAGTTTGTCAACTTTGCCATTCCCGGACATGTTTTAGCCAAAAAAAAAAAAAAAAAGAGACACCTAGCAATGTCCTATCACTGTGCCAGTGAGCTTTGCTTGAGTCATCCTTCAACTTTCCTTCATAAAATGTCCGTATTTAGTTATTTTGTAGTTCTGTGGTGCAGTTTGTAAATTGCACACTTTACCTTTGGTATTTGATATTAACATACAGTATGTAATATTTGCTCAAATATCCACTGACAATGTTCACAGGGCCGCATCTTCTCCACACCACCTTCCAGACTCCTTATTGCATGTTCCCTTATGTTCTGGTGCTCTGAAGTTGTGTATGCATATGTGTGTGTGTCAAGTTGGGAGATGCTCTATATGTGATATGCACTTTTAATGAGCCCTATTAAATCAAGTGGCAGTTCCCCACAAGACAAAAAAAGAGAGTTGCTTAGTATTTAATAGTTCCACCACACGCTTACATAAGCCTTTTAATTTCGCCGCGCTCTCGCGCTCATTTTTCCAGGCAGCAACAGGAGAGAAGTTTCCCTCATTTCACGAAGAGGCACGCAACAGCAATTAATGGTTCTTTGGAGTCTTAATTAGTCCACCCAGAGATGCGGGCATTCAAGGACCACGCTCACGTTGGTCAACAGCCAAACAAAAATAGATAAAGAAAAGAGTAGCGCCTCCAATTAATGGGCAACTTCAAATGATCTATGCGAGAATGTGTGAAGGACTTCACGTGCAAACCTGATGGGTGATATCAGAGCAGCAGCAACATGACAGACAGCAGCTGCAGTCACTACGGCTGCTGTAGCTACAAAGATTGTGCCGCTGATTGTTATGGTGATGACTATCACTGTACAGATGGTTGCGTTAATGACAATGTGTCGTCATGGAAACAGTCATGTTAATGACTGATTGTGATATTGCTGGTGGTGAAGATGGGCATAACCTGCTAGTATTGTCTTTGTTGTGTACAGCAGTGGCTCTTGAACCTTTAATGTTTAGCATGGTCCGGTTACCTCTGCCGGTATATGCTGTAAGTACACCATTATGGGGTTGGTGGCCATTCTGAAGTAGCTGTGTCATGATGAAATATGGAAATATGGATTTTACAGCTGCTGTCTTTGACATCACAGCTCAGAATAGCCAATAGGGAAGGGTTTGTGATTTTGTCCTCTACCAGTCGTTGTTGACATGATGTCATTTTCCTGTGGCTCAGAGTAATTGAGTGCTGCAACAATCTTTAAACCCAGAAACAAATTAGCATTTTTTAAAATTCCAGTTTCAACAAGATTTTTTTTACTGTGTTTTTTGGTTAAATGTCTGAAATAAGGTCCATGGTCAAAACAAGCTCAAGATATTTTCATGTTTTGTACAACATATAATACATCAGTGATGCCTGATAAAGGTAAACTCATCTACTCACTAGTCTGCTTTTGCAGCCTTGTAGTGTTTTTACACTTGTGCTTTTGCAAAGTATTTTAAATAAAACTTTCCAACTAGATTTTAAACAAAAATTGAAACAGATTTTTTTCGGAAACATATTAGTGATGTTGAAGATGTTGGTGATGTTGGTGATGTTGAAGTCTTGAGATCGTATTGTAGTTTGTTTATAGACTAACTTTAGCTGTCCATCCATCCGTCCATCTGCTGTTTGTCCATCCATCCATCTGCTGTCTCTCTCCATCCATCCATTCATTCATTCATTCATTAATTAATTCATCCATCCATCTATCCATCTGCTGTTTGTCCATCCATCCATCCATCTGTTGTCTGTCTCTCTGTCTGTCCGTCCATCCATCCATGTATCATCCATCTGCTGTCTCTGTCCATCCATCCATCCATCCATCCATCAGTTGTCTGTCTCTTTGTCCGTCCGTCCGTCCATCCATCCTTGCATATATTGCATATATAGTACTACTGAAAGCCTCAAACAAAACACTTAATATTTTTAAAAGCAGGTTTGTCCACCTTTCAGATCTGAGCTGAGAATAGCTTTTTTAATTCCAATTTGATTCCTGAAATAGAGCCAGTTCTTCAGTTCTTACATTTTAAGATTTGAAACCACAATCTGTAAAATTAGCAAAAATTTGCTGTTAGTTCTAGCATACAATCATTCATAATTGAAAAATAATTGGCATAATTTCCCATTTTTAAACGTTAACCGATGCATTAACTAACATTTAAATAACAATGTGCAATGCATTTGTTACAATATTTAATAATCTTTGTTAATGTTAATTAGTAAAAATGCAGCTGTTCATTGCTTGTTAATGTAGTTAACAAGTGGAACCTATAAATCCTAAACCTGTGCAACTCCAGGTAGCTGCGTTGCAGTCTGGCGATCTGATTGGAGCTTGTGATTTTCACAAGTGCTTTCCAATTTTTCTGCAATATGACTGTCAGTGAATCTCAGGTGTGCTGTCTGACGCTGAGATACTTACACACCCACAGTCAACAGGGGTGTCAGGCAGATGTATATTGCACGTGTATATACGTGTGCATATATACATGTCGAATAAATTGGGTCACAGTGGCTACTTGTAATATAATTAAAGCTATGCTTTAAACTTATGTTGCATTAAAAAGATGAATATTACAGTTTTCTCTTTTATGAAATTGCGTTTGTGTATGTATTCATTTTTGCATGTGTGCCTACTTTGCCCTTGATTTCCTGGACCTTGGCGGACAAAAGTAATAGGTGCATGTGTGTGTGTTAGTTTTGTATTGCGTGAGAATGTGTGTGTGTAAACCGGCCACCATTCTCGGCTCTAAGTGACAGCACCCTCCCTTGTTGGTGCATCTCTGTCTCAAAGACTAATGGCATGAGGAGAATCAATTACCACCCCATGCTGGTGCGATGGCAGTTGTGGGGAGTGAGGGGGGGTCTGTGACGGGTGTAACATACTACACACTGTCCTCGCCGCCTGCACACACAGCGCTGCTAGGTTCATTTCAGACGTACTGGCCTAGAAGTCACACCTCAGTGGAAGTTTGGCAATTAAGAGCCAAAGAAACGTCTGGCAGTTCCACCCAGGTGTATTTGATGGGTATTTCTGGAATGTTTGCCCTTGAGAGGAAGAGAGATCATTCACTTAGAAATACATTTACACACCTGAAATGCAAAGGCATCCCTCTTCGTTCCGAAGAGGTTCCGTCATTAAGCCTTGTGGGATGCCACTTGCCTCAAAGGGCATTCCAAATTAACCAGAGCTACAGAAGACACACCCTTGCATCAGAAAGAGAGAGTCTTGGATGAGCAAAGTCTCCTTTATTTTACAATAAAAACATAAATGATTTGATTCAATTGTTCATGCATTTGTATAGCACTTTTCACAATACAAAGCTTTCTAAAGCTGCACAAATCCAAAGGTGACAATGACAAGAAAAGCCCCCTAGAGGTTTAAGTAAAAATTGGAAAGAACCTTAAAATGCCATTTGAAAAGTCTGTCCTCATACTGTGACAAAATATGTGCACATGGGTGAATGTGAGATAAGTCTCGCACTTGAGACCCTCTATTGCCGACAAACCAGTTTAAACATTTATCCTTATCCCAACATTATATGAACATGCTAACTTGTGAAATCCTGGCTATGAAATTGGCCTTAGCAGGAAGAAGGGGTGGACCATTTGTTTCAGTGTGCAAGAAATGGTGTATTATCACACAAAGGTGTATTTACATAGACTTGTTAATGCTGTATTAATGTAGTTACACAGGAACATTGGCAACTATGTATCACACACTTGAAAGCTGATTGCTGATTTTTATGCACAGCCAACAGATAACAGGATGTGCACTGACTGCCATGAGACTGAAACTGAAATGCAAATGCAAAGCAGTTTACGTATTTGAGTTACCAAAAATGATCAGTACCAAACTACAACTGAGAAAATAAATTTTATACAACCAAAATAAAATGTCCTGGAAACACACTTATACGAGTATGTACGCTAAAATAAATGGAGTAGGATTTTTTTTTTTTAAAAAAGGGAAACTATATATATATATATATATATATAATATATATATATATACTCATTGAAGTAAACAATACATTTTGAAGTAGAAAGACTGAAAGAGTATTTTTTTGTTTATTTTAGTATTTGTTTATCTTTTAAAATAAATAAATAAAATATGACCAGAGCATTGGTATTATGGCAGTTATTTATGAATAATGGAAACACGTATGACATTCCTTGAATTCAAAAGGACAACAATATAACAATTATAAAATGCAAAGTTTGATATTTGATTTCACTCTTTTTTCTCTCACTGTACTTATATTGTGTTATTGTTACACTTTTAAAGATGTACGTGGCAAAAAAAAAAACATTTAGACAACAACATACTGTATGTAGTAGCAGGATGAATGTGAAAATGAGATGTGTATAATATTGCAAAGTGAAGTGCTAAAAAAGCCATAACATGTTTCATAGCGTATGTTTGTTAACACTAAAAAATGTATGTAAAAAAAATACCCACATGTTTATTATGTTAAAAACAACCACATTAAGCATGTAGGATAAAAACATTATCACAACCCATTCGCAGCTCAAAAGTTTTAACAATGTAATTGTGACAGTTTTGTACAGTAGTTATTGGACCTCTGATTTGTGTGTGTGTGTGTGTGTGTGTGTGAGAGTGTGTGAGTGTGTGTGTGTGTGGTGTGTGTCTGTGTCTGTGTCTGTGTGTCTGTGTCTGTGTCTGTGTCTTTGTCTGTGTGCCTGTGCCTGTGCCTGTGTCTGTGTGCGTGTGCCTGTGTCTGTGTCTGTGCCTGTGTATGCACGAGAGAGAGAAAGAGAAAGCTGAAAGGTTCCTGTTTGAGAACTTCAAAAGCGTAAAGTCTTTGGGTTTCAAATGTCTTTGCCACACACACACACACCCTCAGCAACACAGGTCTAAGAGGCTGAGCAAGGTATCTCTCCCCTAATCTTCAACACAACGTTCAAAATGTCCGTCAATCAGATCAGAGTCGTTCTCACACCCACCACTCAAAACACCTGATGAGAGCACAGCCTGAGAAACAAATGAAAAGGACAAGAAATATGGCAGACAGATTTCTGCAATGAAAATTGGGCTTATTCCTAGTTCATCGTTAATATTATACTTGAGATTTATTACCTTATTATTATTGTTATATTACCTTTGGTTTTTTGACCATAAGAAAGAATCCTACTCTGTCATAATACGAAATTACATTTAGTCATTAGAGCACACTTACGGCTGTTCGGAGTAACCTTCGTTCCCTTCAAAGTAATGCTCATTGAGAGGCAATGATGTCCGTACATCCCAGTTACTACAGTTACTAACTAATCAAGCATTTTCTGGCAAAGGGACAGAGAATGGATTTTATCTTCAGATAAAGGGTGACTCTCCTCATTGTGGAAATGACGTAACCCACAGTGTTTCACTAAATGTCAGAGAGAATCCTCACGATCACTGGCTGACGCTCCTGTAGCATTTTGTGTTTTGGTGATTGTTTCAGAAAAAAAAATAATAAAAAAAATCTGGGAGAATTACAGAAGGAAGATCATATAAGGCAGAGATGATAATGTTTTAAATGATGCTGGGTTGGGTTCATAAAGTGAGGCCAAATAAAGTTATAATTGGTTCTGAGTCAGTGGTGGAGTTTAAAATAATTTTCAGGCAAATCAAAGTGAAGTCTTAACAGAAATTATGATTACAATACAGTTTAAGGCAGCTTGGAATATTAACTAATTTTATGTGGGTAAAAGAACATTTTGGAATTCGGGGAAATGAAGAAGCAGACAAAATGGCCCAAAATCAATAAGGCTGGAAGATCCAAAAAGCAATATTAAACTCAGCAGAACAGCAGGAAAGCATTTAATATTAGAAGCATGCAATGGAAAATGGAAGTACTGGTGGGAGACATGCCAGACTGAGCAATATTATCATTAGATACAAAGGAGCATAAAGAAAAGTAAAATCACTCATAAGTAGAGTGGCGCTACTTATTTTTTACACATCTGAGAACGGGACATTGGAACCTTAACTCTACATTACATATCACAGGGACACATGAAACAGCATTATGTGAGGTTTGCCAAGTAGAAGAAGAGTAGAACATGCAATAATGTTATGACCTTTATATGAAAGGAGAAATCTTAGTGAAGACATCAGGATGGCAAGAATTCATAATAGTTAGCATTTTAGATAAGTCCAAATAAATGAATGAATGAATAAATGAATGAATCAAATAAGGAATGCAATAATGAAATTAATTAGGATCAATGGCCTTGAATGTAGGAAATAAGGAATATTTTCACATATAGAAGTAATTCTGTAGACACTCCATCACAGTAGGTGGTGGTATATACTTAAGTCGGTTTGCAACATAAAACCAAAGAATAAGGCTGTGTTACAGTCCATTTTTTATGCCTTTCACTCGCTAGCTTCCCTCCATCTCGTTCACTCGGATATACGTTATTGATTACGTTACACGAGTGCCCACTTCTGGCGGAACCCTTGGAATGGGCTGAACTGGAACGACTTAAGCCCTTGATCACTTAGAATCCGCTATAGAGTTGGTTTATTGTTCACATTTTTCCCCTTACGGATGTGTTTGGTGCAGCATTCTATATGTATATAGGTATGCTCGGGCTGTTATAAATGTTTAAAAAAATCATTTATATATTGTAGAGTTGTTTGGGGTGGGGATAAATAAAACGCGATCTGCGATGACGTCATAGTCGTGTTGCATTGTGGTCTGTGGAGCGGCCTGAAGTGTGCATATAAAGCAGACTCGCTCCCCCGGTCAAAATCGAGGGGTCGAGGGCAGATGAAGCAGAAAAAAAAAACAGCATAAAAATCGGTATAAAAACCCTGAATAGTTACGCCCAAGTTTTTCTTTAGAACAGGTAATGTAATGAATTATTATGTAGACTGTTGGAACATCATATACTGCAGAGATAATAGTGTTTTTTTTTTGCTCTCTAAAACTCACTGATATTAGTTAAATAAAATTCAATGCCGATCATGGTGATCCACGAAGACAGATGACATTGCAGCATCTTAAACCATTGTGTTATTGATGTGAAATTTGACATACACAAAGAGCAGCAATGCTAATGTCAGCTAGCTAAATAACTACTGAATGCACCTTCAACAATTCTTTTAAAGCACTACATGAACTGGAACATAGACTGTGAGGGTCCCGGCAAGTTTCGAGAGCTGTAAATAAACAGTACACAATAATAGTTCCTGGAATGGAATAGTAAGTTAGCAAGTGCAAGTTTAAGCACTGGCCTAAAGTATCAGGTTGTTAAGTCAAAATTTAATTTGAAAAAAAAAAAGTAATTTTGTCAGATGTTGTCTTCGTTTGCTTCCACAGAAAAGATACCAGCTTACAGGTTTGGAATAACACCAGGGTGAGCAAATGATAACATAATGTTTGGGTAAACTATCGCTTTAAGAACATTAATTTAATTCCTCTAAACACACAACAATAAACACTTCCAAATTAGCTTCAAATAGTTGAAACAAGAATCATCCATGAACACATGCATGGACCTGATGGACCTGTGTCTAAAGCTGTGTTTGTGGTGAGAGGGCTTGGGATACAGATGTCATTGGTCACAATGTTTCTGCTTCTGGGGCTGGACAGGCTTTCGGGAAGTGATAAGTGTGTTCTGACTGTCATGGCTCTGAGGTCAGCGTTCGAGACGCTGGTTTGAACCGCGGCGCTTTACAAGATTCCAACTATGTGAGATGCTCCATACAGTCATCTCTGGGGAAGCCACCACAGTCCGGGTGTGACACACACACACACACACACACACACACACAGACACACACACACACTGGTTTCCATTTTTTGTAGGGACTCTCCATAGGCGTAATGGTTTTCATACTGTACAAACCGTATTTTCTATCGCCCTACACCAACCCTACACCTAAACCTACCCCTTACAGAAAACATTCTGCTATTTCAGATTTTCAACACACTCCATTTTGTGTGATATATAAGCTTGTTTCCTCATGGGGACCAAAAAATGTCCCCACAAGCTCCAAATTTACTGGTATCACTATACTTGTGGGGACAATTGGTCCCCATAACGTGATGAATACCAGGTACACACACACACACACACACACACACACACACACACACACACACAAACATACATACATACATATATATGATCTATGTATTTCAAAATTATTAAAGTCTGTCAGGTAACTCATGCATTTCAATCAATCTGCTGTTTTATTTCAACAGTTACTCCTGGTCAGAGGCGTCCATATAAATATATTATTATTTTTTTTTTTATGTAGAGCTACATTTAAACTAAGTTTAATGGTGCAATACAAAACTGTTTAGTAGTGTGTATAAGTTGTAACTTAGTGATCTAGGTGATTCCCAGCTAACAGGAAACTGTAGGTTTTATTTATTTATTTTTTTTTTTTAGATATTATGTAAATGTTAGGACAAAACATTCTTAAAGTAATGTTTATGGAACATTCGTACAACATTACCAATATTTGATATACATTCTCATAACATTGAGAAAAAAAAAGTTCTTAGAATAACATTTATTTGGTGGGGGTGCTGAAGGTTAGGACGATTCCAAAGGCCCGACGAGAGAGGGGGGGCCCTGAACTTGATCTTTAATGATCTTTAATAAGGATTGAGAACGCACACCCAGTATACTTACGGACTGCGCTTCTGATCGTGCGAGCTCTCTGTGGCATTGCTTTTGCGTCTACACATGTGGCTGAAGTAAGACTAATCACTAAGTCTGTGTTTATGCGTGTGCATGTGTGTTTGCGAGCGAGCAGTCGGACCCTGCCCTGAGGGACAGACATCGCACTGCACTACATCCATCATAAAGATTTTTTAAAGAAGCAATTTTAATATGCATGTGTGTGCGAGAGTTTATTGGGAATGCATGCGTCTTTGTGTTTGTGTGTGTCGGAGTGCGCTGTAGGACCCACCCAGGGGACAACAAAGCAGCACCTCGTTTCACATGAAAAGCTGGAGGCTCACAGGGAAGTGTGTGTGTGTGTGTGTGTGTGTGTGTGTGTGTGTGGTGTATACTGTCTCCCTCTTTCTTTCTCCTTTCTCTACCCCCTACCCCAACAACCCTTCCAAATAAATAAGAATTTTTGATTACAGTAACAAGCCCATAAATTATGCAGGCCAGCAGCCGATGAAGAGCGTTTGAAAGACGGGCTGTTTTAACCTTTTCCTTCCTCACTCTGTCTGTCTCTCTCTCAGGGCCGGGGAGAGATGCAAGTATGAGCCAAGATAGAAGATGGTACATTTTAGGAATGGGTCAAGTAGTCAGTCAATTAGAGAAGCTGACTAGTTGATCTAGATTTTTAACTCATTTTTGTGCTAGATAAATTCATCTAAATGGACGATGTTTGTCAAATTAATTCTAATTCAGTGCTTCCTTAAAGTACATCCTTACGCCATTCCAAACCTGTATGTATTTTTTTTTATATATTTTGAAGAATATTGGAAACCAAACATTGACTTTCATTTCTAAAAAAATTATCCTTTAATGTTCCACAAAAGAAAGAATGTCATACAGGTTTGGAATGAGGGTGAAGTAAATGATGACAGAATTTTCATTTTAGGTGAAGCATCCCTTTAAGACTAGTCATTTTTTACATTTCGTTCAGTGAAAGTGTGTTAGAGGGCAGCGTGTCCTTTGTGTGACAGTAGCTGACAAGTATCCCTGCTTTAATCGCAAGTGTGTTGTAGATATTACAGTTACATTCAGTAGTTTGGTGCTAATTTTCAAAGTACTTTTGTGAAGAGTGCACTCACATGAGATGGAAACTTAGTTTTCTATAAAAAGTGTTTTAATTATGTATGAAGCAGGTCACTCCACTCAATGTATAGACCACGTGTCAGAGAAACACGTGCGCAGCCATCTTTAGAATTCTGTCTTTGAACTTCAGTTTTTGCGGTAGCTCTATAGCATCACTGTTGAAGAATAATTAGCTGGTGAAGTGGATTTACTTTATTGCAGACTTAAAGAAAGTTATCATGTGCATTATAATGTTCGAAGTGGAATGCATGACATATGTCAGTAGACCGGGATTTTAAAACGAGCGGTTCATTTATAAATTCGTACATCCTTACCTTCACACTGAAATACAAGCCGGAAGACAGAAGACAACAAGTGCAGCGCTGAAAAGGGGCGGAGCTACATAAGGTCTATTGGAACATGTTGAAATGACACGATCCACAGTGTTTCACTAAACGTGGGAGACAATCTTCATACCTCTGTAGATACGATAGTAGCATAGTATATTTTAGTGACACGAAGAGTAAAAATTAGACAACGGGAAAGTGATGCTCAAGTTGCTTCTTTTTAGGTAAAGAAATTCATTATTATGTAGATTAATGTGTAAAATGTCATTTACATATTTATTGGTGCTGTATGTAATTTTTTGACTGTACTACAGCATAAAAATATCATATTATGTTTGCAGATATTTAGGAAACATGCTAAGTTCACATACTTGTTTCTCCGAAAAACAATGCTACAGCCAGCTATTTGACTTTAACTGTGCGTTCCGTGTCGGAATGTCTGTTTTTGTTTTGGTCTGTGTGACTCCGCCCACTGGCAATTTACTGAATAGTATTTCGACATCCAGGTTGCCAGTTGGTGGAAAACACAACGAACTGCAGACATGTAAGCCAGCAAACGAACTGGGTCAGAGACTGCAGATTCTACCCGACCCAAAAATCCTCAGCATCCAACTTAAAAGCTCTATAAACGGGATTTTTAAAACACGGATAAAAAAAATCCTGAAAAAAATCAACTCATCAGCTTACAGTGTAAGCCTCGCCTTCCATTGTCAATTACGCTCGTTCCTGTTGCGTCTCTTCCAATCAGGCAATCCGCATGAGCGTCGAGTCTGAGGAGGAGAAACAACTCAATCCAATATTTTGAATTTGGACTGCAGTATCCATTTCAACCACTAGCTGTCAATATTACATGCAGCACCTATAAAGTACAACAGCAATGCTAATGCTAACTAGAGAACTACTAAATGCCTCTTTTTTGGGGTGTACTGTAATCGCAATTTCTGTATATGAGCATAAATGTCTCTGATATGGTGTATAAAGAAGCTTGTGCAAATTTCAAATCACAGAGACCGCTGGGATATTCAAACTTTAGCATGACAGTATCATAACCCCGCTTGCAAATGCATGTCTGTGTAACATGATATACTGTACATGTTACCACCCATCCCCCTTTACAGAAACACACACACAAATGAAGACACCACACACCCAAGCATTCTCACACACACACTAAGACACTTGAGGCAATTTGACGCCTTCTCGAACCCCATTTGCCAGTACAAAGAGGCATTGTTAGTAAGTAATGTTAATGAGCTCAATATGCCCTCAACTGGAATGTGTGAAAGCAGAGGCCCAGGCTTTGTGTGTGTGTGTGTGTACCCTCATTCCCACATCTTTAAAGGAGTTGCCACCCCCTCACTCACTCTCTGAACATGACTGGCATACAGACAGTTGGCAGAGGGGGCAGTCAGTCGAACACAAGCTAGCATGTGTTTGTGATGGTCATGCACATCGGCAAACACACAACAAGTACACCAGCTCCAATCATGGATGCCCCATGGAACTTGACTTAAGTTTGATCATTCACCAGAATGCACAAACCTATCATGCACAACTGGCAGAACATTCTTTGTCTGATTTCAATGCTGTCCCTGAAACTACAATCACAGCCCTAAATATAACCGTAGAACAAGATATAATGATCAATCAACTATAGATCTAACCCTAAAACCAGAGGGCAAAAATAGGACTGGGAATAGTCAACTTACAATTCTTCTTAATAATTCCAGTTCCTTAAAGCTTTTTAGAACTTTAAAGGTAAAAGCAATGTAATTCCATTGCTAAATGATAATATATAATATATTCAAAACAAGTTTTGCAAGAGGTGTTTTACCCAAACAATTTAAATGCCATAAATGCAATTCAAAAATAGTCCTTAAACAATTGCTGTTAATAAAACAAAAAATGTGCTCACATATGTAATTCCTTAATATTTTAGTTTTTTATACTTAACTACACGTTGTTAGGTGAACAACCAGTCAGAAACTAAAAATAAAGCATGAAAGTACACAACTAACTAAAACACTAACAATTTTACAAAGTGGTGATTTCAAATGAATTTGCACAATGTGATTTGTAAAGAAATGTAATATATTTATTAAAAATAAATAAATAAATAATATTAGGCATGATGTCCATAATATTAAGCATGATTGCCAGAGAGTGTTGGTTAGTTGTAGGCTGTATATGTTTTTGATTCACTGAAAGGAACCAACTCATTATTTGTCATTTGTTCAGGAATTCGACTAAACTGGTTACACTGTATGTTTCTGATTAACAGAAAAAAAAAAATCAGCTAATAAAAATCATGCATAAGTATCCCAGGAATACACTTTCTGAATATTTTAATTCAGTGTTCGGTCATACTTTCGTTTGGGGACCAGTTCTCACTATTAACTTTGACTTTTGCCTCAATAAACTACTAATTTGCTGCTTATTAATATTTAGTAAGTTAGTCGTTGAGCTTAGGTATGGGGTGGATTAAGGGATCTAAAATACAGTCATGCAGAAGAAGGCATTAATATGTGCTAATAAACAGCCAATATGCTAGTAATATGCATGCTAATAAGCTTCTGGTTCTAGTGAGAATTGGTCCCTAAACGAAAATGTTACACGGTATTCGGTCAGCATCGGTAAACATGCAAGAACATAATTTTAATTCCAGTTTTTTTTTTTCTGAATAAAATCCAGATCTTAGTTCCAAACATCAAAAAATCTTAAAAGGCAGAGAGCCTAAAATCAATATAAACAGAAGGTCAACCATATTGCTTGTCGCATGAGAACAAACCCCGCTGATTCCTTTGCATCAAACCAGCATGTTTGCGCTTCTGTTTACCATTTGATTACTCTATGTGCCTTGATCAATGTTTATATATGAATAAATGTCTAAATTAAATCAGTTCACAGTACTGATTTAAAGTGATTGTATCTCTTTAGGAAACATATTGAAGTGCTCAATTCATGTGGATTTCTTTTACAGTCGTTTTTGAAGTACAGAAGTGTCATGTTTTTGGTGGAATCGACTTTTAATGAAATCTCTCAGGTTTCATTAAAAGTATTTTCATTTGATATTTTTAATGAACAAATGTCTTGAACAAAATAATCAAAAGTCTTATGAGACATGAGGGTGATTAATGACAGAATTATTGACGATGGCGCCGACGGTGATGGCTGCCTCCGTGGCGTGCTCCGCAGTTGTTTTTATGTTTTTGTTAGTTTGTCCTGTCTTTAGTTATATCCCTGCAATCACCAGAGACGAATTGCTGGACATTCGGCAGTACACACCACCCGATATTTCACCGGTTTTCGACTATTCTGATGTTTTGCTGGACATTGTAGTCGGGGGAGCTGTGGCGCTGATCAAACGCTTCAGGACGCGCAGACGGGGGAAGCGAGGCGGTGCCCTCGTGAAGCTCAGACAGCGCGGATTCAGGACGCCGTTGCCTAGCCTTCATCTGGCGAACCTCCGCTCTTTACCCAACAAAACGGACGAACTCCTTCTTCTCTCCCGTACAAATAAGGATTTTTCAAACTCTGCTGCTCTGTGTTTCACGGAAACCTGGCTGAAAGACGCCATTCCGGACAGCGTGTTGAGTCTCCCGGGCTTTCAGCTGTTTAGAGCAGATCGCGAAGCAGAATCAACGGGGAAATCGCGCGGCAGCGGGACATGCTTTTACATCAATGAGAGGTGGTGTACAGATGTAACTGTGTTAAAGAAGATGACCTGGCAATAAAGCTCATTCTGATTCTGATTCTGATTCTGAATTGTCTTTTTTTGTGAACTAACCCTTTAAGCAGAAATAATTAATGTGTTTGCAGATGTCATGAAAGACTGCATTGCTGTTAACCTTTTATTTTGGCTTCTTAATGCCTATGATGATGATGATGATGATGATGATGCTGAAAATAAAACTGTTCTCAGAGAGGAATCAGGTGTGTGAATCCCCAAACCTTCTCCTGAACAACACACAACACACAACAAACCTTCACCTAAGACTTGTTTGTATATTAACTCTTCTGTTGCATGGGGTTGGTGACGATACTCCAAAGAACCAAACACTTTTCATCTTTCATTGTAGCTGCCCACTCCTCCAGCCCCCGAACTAACTATTTGCCACAAGTTAAACTCTTTTTTTTTGTGTGTGTGTGTGTGTGTGTGTGTGTGTGTGTGTTTAGAATTTCCTTCTATTCTCGTGCATGTGGCTTTATTTCTTCCCTGCGCTGCTCTCAGGCCCCAAAAATAGTCCAAAAAGTCTCTAGTTATGAAAGAATTTCTCTGTTCAAAGGGAATATCTGAAACCCCGAGCATTCAGTTCCGTCTGGCTTTGGTTTGAACTTTTACGAGCGATCTTTCATTCTGGTTTGCTCTTGTTTTCCTCTCCGAAACTTTCTCTCTCTACCCACTCTCTGTTTTTCAGCGGACACCCCTAGCCATTAAACCATTTTTTTTACTCTGTTCGGCCAATTTATGTTGGTTAATTTAGCGTAAAACGAGACAGCGGCCGAGGCAGTGGTAGCGGTGGAGGCCTTATGCTGAAATCCACGAGATGAGCACCGCGTGTCTCGCGCTGCGAGGGGCTGCGGGTGGTCCGTGCCCGCCAATCATCACACGCCGCAGCAGCGGGAGACTGGAGAAAAAGAGATGTTTTAAGAAAAACTGATTCTTACACTGTGCAGGATTGAGTCCTAATGTACATGTTTGTATATCACTGTAGATTCATCATGCAATGGTTAAAATTACATGGTTATTAAATATATCTTGTTTTTTTTTATTCTTGTGCTTTGTTGTACCTTAATTTTAATCAACTGTAGGTTTGCAGTCATAATGATGTACATAAAAATGGTTCTAAATGGTACCAGATTAGGGTTCTTCAGCTTGTAATAGCAGAACTCTTCTTTTTATAAGGTTCTGAACTATGCTATGAAATGTTGCATATTGGCTGTTTTGGCAGTTTGCGGGTCTGGAGCCTTCAGGTGTGTGTTAACACAATGTCAAAGAGGAAAGACATCAGCAATGATCTTAGAGAAGCAATTGTTGCTGCCATCAATCTGGGAAGGGTAATACGGCCATTTCCAAACAATTTGAAGTCCATCATTCCACAGTGGGGAAGATTATTCACAAGTGGAAGACATTCAAGACAGACTCCAGTCTTCCCAGGAGTGAACGTCCCAGGAAATTCACCCCATGGTCAGACAGTACAATACTCTGAGAAATTGCAGACAACCCAAGAGCTACACCTGAGGCTCTACGGGCCTCAGTTAAAATGTTAAATTATAAAGTTTGTGACAGTAAAATTAGAAAAAGACCAGACAGGCATGGCATGTTTGGAAGGGTTGCCGGAAGAATGCCTCTTCCCTCTAAAAAGAACATGGCAGGATAGCTTAGGTTTGCAAAGCTGAATCTGAACAAACCATAACACTTCTAGAACAATGTCCTTTGAACAGACGAGACCAAAGTGGAGATGCTTGGCCATAATGCACAGTGCCACATTTGGTGAAAGCCAAAAGAGCATATCAGCACAAACACCTCATTCAAAAGCATGCTGGTGGAGGGATGATTAATTTGGGCTTGTTTTGTAGCCACAGGACCTGGGCACCTCACAGTCATCGAGTCGACCATGAAGTCCTCTGTATACCAAAGTATTCTAGGGTCAAATGTAAGGCCATCCCTCCGACAGCTAAAGCTTGGCCAAAATTGGGTCAACAACTTTTGTTGATCCTGGATCAACATTACTGTCCAAAAATATAGCTGATCGTAAGCCTAAAACAGATATTTCCCAAAAAGTTATCTATCAATTCTGATTGGTTAATTGGAATGTTGATCCAGGAACATGTACTTGGTGAAATCACGGTCACCCAACATGACAATGACCCAACGCACACAGCAGAACTGAGCCCACAGTGGTCGAAGGAGAAAGAGGTGAATGTTCTTGCATGGCCTCGTCAAAGCCCAGACTTAAACCACACTGAAAATCTGTGGAATGACTTGAAGACTGCAGTCCACAAACGCTCACCATCACATTTAACTGAACTTGAGCAGTTCTGAAAAGAAGAGCCAGCAAATATTGCAAAGTCTAGATGTGCAAAGTTAGTAAAGACAAATCCCAACAGACTAAAGGCTGTAATTAAAGCAAAAGGTGCTTCAACAAAATACTGACACAGGGGGGTGATCCTTTTTCCAACTCAGTGATTCTGTTTTTTTTATTAATTAATAAAAAATGTTTATATCATTCACTTGGATGTTGTAAGTTGCACTGAATAAATACAGCTGTAAAAAAAACAGTAACTGTGTCTGTTTTCATTTCAGGCTGCAAAGCAGTGTTAATTTCGTTGACGAATAATTTTCGTAATAATTTTCGTCAACGACATTTTTTTTCACCGACGACAACGAGACGATAACAAACTAAAACTCTTTTTGCATGACAACAACTATGACGAAAATTTATTGACATTTTCGTCAACGAATAAAAACGAGACGAAAATGTTAGGGAGGGACGAACTTGGAAGAGATTTATTTAGAATGAATCTGCTGTGTGGTTCGGAGGTTAGATGCGTATATGAACCGGCGGGACATAAGCTAAAATACACTTGCTGCACGTCTCATAAAACATAAAAAAATGTCAATATGTGGCGAGTAAGAGAAAAGCAGACATATAGATAAATCTGACGACGCAAGAGAGAACTCAATTCGGTCCGGTTTTCTGAGCGCAGACAAAGCGCAAAGCGCGTCTCACAGCGCACGAGTACTCTTTCGCATCGTATGAACGGAGAATTACACACAAAATGATGTCAAATTGTCCGTTTTGACGAGTATTCACGTAAACACAGTTGATTATGCCTTAAGTGAACGTAAACAGTAGGAAGGATGCGTATCAGTACATTGCATCTATTGCAGCCGTGCATTCGGTTTTAAAGGGACAGCAGCATAATTTAGTTGCTATTGTCCGAGTCATTGATATTAATCAAGCAACAAAAGAAACACAGAAAATCACTCACTGCTCTTGACCGAAAAACTTTAATAGCCCTAAAGATTAATCTAAATGTATTTATAGATATAAATATGTCTGATTGAAAGAATGAGGAATATGGTAAACAAGTTGCTACGAAGAATGCATAATTAGCCTGTATAACCATTGGTATTTCATTAAAAAGAAGACCATTTTCTTGTTCTTTATGAGAAGTGTTTTTTTTTTTTTTTTACCTAAAGGCATGTTGTGTGTCACCGCAGTTAAACCGGTGTCTATCATGATAAAACCTTAATATCAAACCTATATAATGAGTTTGGAAATTTTAGAGAAATGCTTAATAAATGCATTACACTGTAACTAAACCAATTAGATTTTAGCCGACTAAATTTACTGTAGATTTAGTCGACTAAAATCGTATGATATTTAGTCGACTAAAACTAAAAAGAATTCAGATGACTAAAATATGACTAAAACTAAATGGCATTTTAGTCAAAAGACTATGACTAAAACTAAATCAAAATTTGCTGTCAAAATTAACACTGCTGCAAAGCAACAAAATGTGATTATTTTAGAAGGGGGTGATTCTTTTCTATACCCACTGTATTTATGTATTCAGCTAATAACTGTTATTTCTCATTTCAATAAAAAATAAAATAACCTAATTGTTCTTTTTTTTTTTTAGGCTACAAAGCAACTAAATGCGATTATTGTAAAGGGAGGTGATTTTTTACTGTATCCACTGTACATGACAAACAGTTCTGAATATGAATACATGGATAAATAAAACGCAAAAAAAAATAAAAGTAGAAACGCAAAAAATAGACACAATCACAAGTTCTAGTGAAGTCTTCACAATCCTCTATGATGCAGTCGAGTGGCAGTTTCTCTCTGCAGATGATGAGGTTGTGGGAAGTGATAATTACATGTTCTGTTAAACTAAATCGAGAAGAAGACATAGGAAACCAGTTACAATTTGAAAGTTAATTGTACATTTTAAGAATTAAATCATTTACCTGTTGAGAGTGTTTTGACATTCTGTGTAATTGGATGGTTGAGCTCCAGAAAATCAATAACGAAATGGCTTTGACAGCTACAGATTTGAAAAACAAAAAGGCGGGAGTAAGAAACCCAAACGCTAAAAAACATTTCAGAATAAAAGGGTTCATTAGGAGAACTGGATAGAACAGTTACTACATGTAGAAAACCTTTAAAGAGACATTTTTTTTCAGTCATTAAAATGTGCAGTACATTTGCAAATAAGTAAAAGTACATACAGAAGATGAAGTGCGTTTCCCATACAATGATGTAACTCACTGATTAACTACCATAATACGATGCATCTTTGGAGAAACTAACTAGCCATGGCTGTGGGTGGTGAAGTCATAACTAATGCTAATTAGTTATTAGCATTAGCATTAATTAGCATAAATGTTCATCAAACATTCATCCGATCGCCACCAAACTTGGTCAACATGATCTCAAGACATTTGAGTTGCTAAATTAACATTAGTTAATGCATTAACTAGCATGAAGTAACAATTAACAATATATTTTTACATCTTCTATTAATAGTTGTTAATGTTAATTAATAAAAATGTCCATGCTCATGTTAGTTCACAGTACTGTGAACAGATACAACTTTACATTTTAATAATGTATTAGTAAGTTTTGAACTTAATATTAACTATGATTAATAAATACTATATAAATGTTTTTCATGTTAACTAATATAGTTAATGTTAACAAATGAAACCTTATTGTATAGTGTTACCAAATTTTTATATAGTGTTCTTGTTCTGTATGTGTGTCTGTTTCACACTCTTGATATTATAGTTTAAGCCTTTAATTGCAGTAACCCTTAAAACCAGACTGCCCGAGAGTTACTGTAAATGCATGTGCCCGCTGTGCCCATTTTCCTGATGCCACGGGGGTGGTGGTTGGACTGGTGGCTTGGGCCCGTCATCGCTGCTTGCAGCTATATATATATATATATATATACATTTTTTTTTCAAGGTTTTTTGGCTTTTGGGGCCTTTAACGTGCTCAAAAACCCCTGAAACTTTGCACACACATTGAAATCTGTGGCCATTATAGTTGGGCAGAGATTAACATGGGGGTTCAAGGGGGGCCCCGTGGCACACTGTTTTATAGGGCCATTTTTCAGGGGCTCTGTAGTGCACACTGTTTCACCTACAGTCACCAAAATTCATACACATATAGATCTTATCAGCCCAAGCAACTTTTGCACTGCATGCCATTAACTCTGCCCAACAGGAAGTCAGCTATTCCCTTTCATTGCTGTGACCCTTAAAACAAGACTGCCAGAGGTTTAAATGGGGGCTGGGGGCTTGGGCCTGTTATCACTGCTGGCAGCTATGTTTAATTAATTTGAGATCTCTGAGATGCTGCTGTGACAAACATGGCATCTGATGACTACTTATCTGTTCACTGTTTTTCACTGTGATTTTAGTTTATTTGATGGCTGGTTCATCGTAGATTCTCTTTTACATCATACTGTATGTTCATGCATTTATGCACATGTACACCCTTTAAAACGGTGCTGATTGTCAACATGCTAAAATATATAAGTTGAAATGTATATATGATATAGAGTGATATAGAATGCACTGCATGTTACCTTTTGTAGCCATGAGCATGATCTATTTAAGTCCACATGTCATACTAACAAGAAGCTCTGCTTCTAACTAGTGGTCGACCGATATATCGCCGTGGCCGATATATCGGCCGATATTCAGAATTTTTAAAATATCGGCATCGGCCGATAAGTCTTTCCACTTTTGGTCGATGTTTTTCAAAGCAGATTATGACACCAGATATTGCATTTATGCTTCATCTTTAAGACAAGCCACTCAGATGTGAAGCCAGCACCTGACAGACAGTAAAATTATCAATCGTCATTCACTTTTTAACGTGATTCTACATTGTGTTACATACAGTAACACTCTGGCGTGCAGCAAAGTCTTATTCAAACGTACCGTGATACATCAGATCCGCAGTCCAGCGGCAGCTCCGGTGGGAGACACAGATGTGATTTAAACAAATTCAAACAATAATTAAAACGTGTTTACCTCACAAACAATCGAAAATCCCGCGACTGTCTCTTCCTCAGATGTGCACGTTGTTCTCGGGTTCTTCTAAACAAGACACTGTTTTCCGGTGGACTCAAAAGCCGGTGCACTCCAGAATGAAAGCTGGGCCAACACGAGAACTCTAATAATAATAATAATAATAAGTTTGAATTCCTTTATATGTTTATTCAGGAATATCTGCTGTATTTGATTGCCCATGATTGGTGTAATATCGCGTGTATTATACCCTTTCGTATGTTCCGGTCTTATTTAATGCTGCTACATGCTGATAACCAAGCATGTAATTATACCTTCAGGCTTGTATTATTTTAACAATGAAACAAACAAGCAAAACGAAACAGATCAGAGACATATAGTATATCTTTATTATTAACAAACTATCCCATACTATAATTAAAACAACCTGTTGCTCGGTAAACTATATATTGTACATAAAATACATGGAATTACACATACTATTTTGGACACAAATTTATGAATATTAATTTGTTCATTAATTATGAATGTTAGAAAGGCTGCACTAAACCATTTAAGTGTTACCTCTGTTGTTTACATGTTTTTAATTGAGGTTTTAATAAATATTTATGCACAATACATGTTCATTTAGTTTCACCAATTTTCTGCATGTCTCTCATTTACTGTAATTACATGCATTACATCAGCCTCATATCGGCCAATTGGACAGATTGGTTTCTCAATATTGGCATCGGCCATTAAAAATCCCATATCGATCGACCACTACTTCTAACCACAGGTCAAGAGCTGTAGTTGGTAATGATCAAACTTGCGACCATCGTTGGATACATTTTGGAAACACGCCTGTGGTTGGGAAGGTTGAATGCTAGATGATTGTCACAGTGCAAAATATTATGTACAGAAACAAGTGCACTGATTAAACATCAACGTGAAGTGGATGGGTGTTGTATCACTCGGAAGGAGTTTTGTTTTTTTGTTTTGTTTTGTTTATTGACCGGCTGGTTGTATAGTACATTTTACCACATACTGGGTGCTAAATTAATAAATACAAATGAAATATGCATTTGAGTTTAAATTATTTTGTTATGTGACAACAAAGAGACAAAGAGGTAAAAGAGACTTGAGCACAGCTATTCATGAAATCAAGGTAAAGTGGGGGAGAATGGGGCCAGTTATACGGTTTAGTGTCATTGAAGAAAAGTATTTGACTGCAGAATATTGTGATCAGCCAACCATCATCAAGTATTCCAAAGAGCCATGTAATAAGTTCCTACATATGCACAAATGTAAATTCACAACGGCTGGCTACGGGAACCGTTCCTCCACAGACACGCAAGGGTCATTGTGTGTAGCTGGGGGCCACGGCTGGCACACAGCTGGGCACCTCATTTCCATTGGCTCCGCAGCAGCCCTCACAAAGGGCCCGCGGAGATGAAAGCACTCGCATATGCGTATGTATGTGTGGTCAAAAATAAACTCTGTCACATTCACCCAAGAGTGTGTTTGCCCGCGTGCACCAAGTCTCCTCATAGGTCAGGGCATCATGGTCCACTCACCAAATAGTCAGCATCGGATTGACTCTAATTTCTTTGATCAGCATCACCAATCTGAAGCACAATTATTAGATCCTCAGAGTTTTCAAAGAGTGCTCTAGCACACTTAAACAGATGAAGAGCAAGTCAAGCAAGTCTTCTGCTCTTCCATGAAGAGACTTACTAGTAAGCAAGTGGTTGCGTGGATTTCAAGTTGAACTTGAATTCGCATGAACACTTTATGATGCAGATCAGATGCAGCCTTGAAATGTTCATTATATGTTTCATACATATGATTATGCTTCTGTAATGCAATCCTTACTCTTATTTGTGCATTTGCAAAACTATAGCAAGTCCTTATGGTCTCTGGACCCACTCCTATACACAACACCACAGAGATCCGTATCAATTAACACCAGAGGGAAAGGCTCATGCCAAGTGCAAAGAGTCTTAATGGAGACATGTGTAAGTCATTACCACAAACACATTGAGAGGGAAGCAGAGGGAGATTGAGAGTGGGCTGTGTGTGGTGAGCTCATGCAAGCATTGCTTATTTCTGAACTTAGGCACAGAACCTGCAGGAGAATCAGCGGTAATGTAGAGTGACAGTAGATCCTGGCCTTAGAGTGCAGTGTGACCTTACGAATCTCCAGTCAAGATCAAACCCACCTTCTGTGCCAGCATGTCCTACATCTGCCGATATCACTGACCGTACTGACACGCTGCAATAGAGTGGAAAGTCTTTTTGGACATGGTACCATTTCCATGGCCGTTTGGACTAAGGATGTTATGTTTTTCTGTTATTTTATTTTATTTTCTATTATTTTATTTTATTAAATAATAAAATGTTTTTTTTTTAAGAATGCACTAAAACAAATTGTAGCTCATCTCAAACCTGTTTCCACTTCAGTAAAATAATAATAATAATAATAATAATTTAGATCCTAACTATTTAGTTAAACATGTACTTGACAGCAAGTGATCACCATACATTTTTGTTGGATGGATTTTTTATTTTTTTTTTTACATGATACAATACTAAGTTTTTTTGTGTGTCATTGCCATTCTTGGCATAGATGGGAATGCTGTAGTCTCTCTAACATACCATGGCGGTATAATGGCATTGTTGGAGAACCATGTACAGTAAATACCATGGTACGTGACTGTGACAGCCATTCAGTACCCTCCTATAATATATCAAAGTGTCATCTGGTACCATCCCACTACCATGTTACCACCACAGTACTGGAATTACGGCCCTTCCCATGTTCCTGTTTTGATCTATGTTATGTTGAAATTGGTACTTGATTATACAGAAACCAAAAGTGAGGGGAAAATATCCCGTTCCCATGTGCGTAAGATTCCATGAATATATGTGACTGTGTGATTGTGTAAATACACTTGTGTTTGTAGGTCTCAGGACACCCAGGGCCAAAACAATGGGAAGGCGTCGCACGTCACACTGCTCCTATTGTTCCCGGGTCCTCCTTTTCTCTCTCGCTCTCTCCTTCACACTCTCATGTCTAGCCTTGGGAGTCTGTCTGACAATGGCAGCCTGTAATTGGAAAGACACTGGATTCCTCGGTTGGGTGTGTGTGTGTGTGTGTGTGTGTTAGTAGTGAGCCTCCATCTCTGCCTCCATCCCTCCTTTAAGCCAAGCCTCTGCTCCTCTCTTCTCACCCCGCGCTTCCTGCCCCTCTGTGTCCTCCAACCACAGTCACTTCAGGCCAGTGTCGAAGCGAGAACGGTCTAAGCTTGTTTTAAAGGAATGGTTGACACAAAAATGAAAACTGTTATCATTTGCTCAGCCTGATGTCATTCCAAGCCCATATGACTTCTTGTCTTCTGTGAACACAAAAGGAAGACTGTTGACGCTGATCCATAGACGGAAAGCTCCAAAACGTTCAAAATAGCACCACAAAATCAGCACTGATGTAGACTGTTCATCTATGAATATCTGTATGCATTTAGATTTAACAGATTTAAATTTGGCTTTTATTTACATATAAACTCTGATCAGTGTACATACATGGAGCACATCAAATATGATAAACTGAAGATCAAACAAAAACACACATTTAATTCAAAATGACTTTATTTGTGATTTGAGAAGATCTTATGGGTTTGTAATGACATGATTGTGAGTAAATGTTGACAGAAGTTTCTTTTTTTTTAGGGGGGGGTGGAATATCCCTTAAATCAGTATTTTTGCCCTGTTTGATCTGTGCTGCTCAAGCCGGTTCAGTCTGATTTGGTGAACTGGTTCAAAATAAGGATTCGATCCAAACCGGACATCGTTCCAGACCGTTTGCCTGGATTACAGGTAATGATATTGTAAATAACGTTCAGTTTCTTGCACAGACTGATTATTTTGCTTCATAAGACCTCAATATATCGTCAGAGCCACGGGTATTAATTTTGTGTTCCTTGATATGCTTTTCATATTCTCAAATATGGGCAGTTGCTGACTTGCATTTTGTGAATCAACAAGGCCCACGGCTTCAGCTAAATATCTTCTTTACTGTCCTACTGATGCTACTTTATGCTTAAAACAAGAAGAAACTATTTGAGAAGGGGGTAAGAAAAATATATTTAATTCTTAATCATTTTTTATTATTTACAACCCTTACCAAAAAGTATATACTTCAAGTTTATTTTATTAAGTATACTTAAGTAAAGTTCAAGTATATTTTTAAGTATACTTTATGCAGTAAGTATACAAATATCAGTGTACTAGTAGTATACTTGTCAGTGTACTATTTCAATACTCCTTGGGACTAAATTGGCCCACTTTCTAGTATATGAAAGTATACTTTTAAGTATACTTTAAGTATAACAGTAGTAAACTTTGAGTACACGACTAGTTTACATCTATGTTTTTAGTTTGTACTGCAACTATACTAAAAGTGAACTTATAGGTATACTGATAGTTTACTAATTAAATACTTGTAGACCATGTCTGCATTTGTGATCGGAGAAATGACTGTAGGAGCCATACTTACTATCTTATTTAATTTTTCTATATGTTCACTTATATATTAGTTTGCTGCTATATTGTTAATGTTGTTTATTTCTCTGAGTGTGTGCCCTCTATAGGTGTGAAGGGAAAAATGTTTAAAAGTATATGCCACCCCTGACAGGAGGGGGGCACTGGTGTGAGAGCATACAATCTTTCGACCGTGCGCATGGAGCTAAGATGGCATGGTGCAACAAGCCTGCAATTAGCCTTTAAGTTGTTTGTTTGTTTTATGTTGCAATTCAAGTTAAGTTTGGTTTAATAAACTTCAGTTATTGTTTGGAACTTCAGCAAGCCTTTCTGGATCTATTCATGGTGCTTTGCACGCGTCGGAATATTGCATCAACACCTCCCACAGTGGCCAAGAAACAAGGGACAAAATTGGAAAGTTGAAGCTTGTTTTTACCACTACACCCACAATTTCAAGAAAAAACAGAATTGCGAGATACACTCCAACTTTGAGAAAAGGGTCACAATTGATATAAACTTGCAATTTCAAGAAAGGCAGAATTGCAAGATAAAATTCACAATTTGAGAAAAAAAATCAGAATTGCAAGTTATAGTCACAGTTACTTTTTAAAAAGATATTTCTGTCAGAAATGGGCTTCTATTAGTGAGTCTGAGACCATCAGTGATCACGCTTCATCCTGACGAGGTGTGTGTGTGTGTGTGAGAAACAAGGGACAAAATTGGAAAGTTGAAGCTTGTTTTTACCCCTACAATATGTTGAAAGACTTTGCTTTGAAAATGGAACTTGTTTGAGAAGAGGATTAATTTTGTACTTGAATGGAACGTTTGAGACCGCATGGCATTGGAGACCGCAAACAAAGGAAACTTCTCAAAGAGGTATGTGCTTGAGTATGCAGTTTGCTGAGCTAATACTGAGTTAAATTTGAATGTTATTGGAAAGACTTTCAAGTTTGATGCTGCAGACAGTGGATGAAATAATTCATTTGATGGAAGAATTCAAAGCTCTTTATGTGTGTAATTTTTAAAGAAGAATCAAAGGAAATTTGAAAAAGTTTTGTCTTGGAAAGAGGATATTTGCTTGTTTGAGGCAAAATGGAGGAGTCTGATGTAGAACAATCCCCAAGCTCAGCTCAGAAGGACTTGAATGAGGTTGCTGCTGGTTTAAAAGCCTCCAGAGCAGGCAAGATGGCACATCTTACAAGGCGAATGAATATTGTTAATTCTTTGATGGCTGATGTTTAATATTTGGAAGAAGTGAAGGGGAACATGTTAAAGTTCAGTGAACAGCTTGTTGAATTTAAGTCTCTTCAAGAATCCTATGTTCAAGTGTTAAGAGAAGAGGATAAAGCTGAAGACTTGAAAACCTGGTATGAACCAAGAATGAAGCAGTTTGATACGTTTATTTCTACTGTTGAAAGGTGGATGTCTACTGTTCAAAAACCTGACTCTCAAGCCAGTACTCAACTTTCTTCTGCTCTAAAAGTCATTGATCAAGTAAATGAAGATAATGCCTCAGTGGTTTCGTCTGTGCGTAGTAATAGATCTGGCAGATCCAGCAGATCAAGTTCAAGCAGAACAAGTGTGCAGAGGCAGAGAGAGCAGCATTACTTGCAAAAGCCAATTAACTGCAACGAAAACATGCTATAGAGAAGGAAGAAGAAGAACTTAGAAAGATGAAGGAGGTATGGGAAGTTCAAGCAGAAATTGCAGCCACCACAGCTAAAATTGAGTATCTCAAGAATGCTGAAAAATCTGTAACGAATGACAATGTGGTCACCAAATGTCCCATGAATGCATATTGTGAGGAAATGTTGAATAAAACCCCACCAAGTGGTACAAACACACAAGAAGTGAGGCCAAAAAAGGCTGTTCATGCACAACTCTCTACAGCACCAACAGCACAAAGTGTGACTGTGACTTCAAGACATTCTTATCCAAAGAACAGTAATGCAGTTCAACAACCCACTACTGTGAATACTGATTCCAAATCATCAGTACAAATCTCTCATTCAGCTAGAACAAGTAGAGAATCATCTTCATCTAGTAACATTCAAGGGCCTGATCTTGCTACAATTCTTCAAAGACAAAACAACCTGACAGACATGCTTGTGAAACAACAACTTCTTTCCAGCTTACCAAGGGGAGAAATTCAGATTTTTACTGGAGATATTCTGCAGTTCAGGACATTCCTTCATTCTTTTGAGCACATCATAGAAAGTAAAACTGATGAAAATGAAGACAGATTGCACTTTCTCATTCAGTATACAAGAGGGCTACCACAGGAACTTGTAAGAAGCTGCCAACACATGTCTCCGAGCAGAGGCTACCAAAAGGCAAAGCAGCTGTTGAAAGAACACTTTGGTAATGAATATAGGATTTCATGTGCTTATATCGAGAAAGCACTTTCCTGGCCTTCAATTAAATCAGAAGATCCAAAAGCTTTACAAGCCTTCGCATTGTTTCTTAGAAGCTGCTGCAATGGCATGGAAGACTTGGAGTTCATGGAAGAACTGGACACAGTCGCTAATATGAGGAGTATCGCTTTCAAGCTCCCATACAAGCTCAGAGAGAGATGGCGTTCAAAGGCATTCGAGTTACAAGAACAAAGGAGTCACAAGGTAAAGATGGTAGATCTTGTCAGCTTTATTGAAAAACAAGCTAACATTGTCTCAGACCCAATATTTGGTGATATCCAAGACTCAAGCCCAAGTAAAGGAAAGCCCAAAATGCTAGTGAAACCCAAATCCAAAAGCAGTTTTGCCACCAATGTGTAAGTAAAACCACCACATACACCAACTAATGGTTCACCACCACCATCATGCCTTTACTGTAACAATGGACATGAATTAATGTCATGCTTGCAGTTTGGAAAGCAGCCACACAGGGAAAAGATCAACAAGATCAACTAGAATGGAATCTGCTTCGGGTGCTTGACCAAAGAAGGACATGTGAGTAAAGACTGCACAAACTGCACAAACTGCACCATATGCAACAAACAGCATCCAAGTGTACTACACATCAAACCACTGGAATCATCCAGAAAACTAAAGAAAGCGCCTGTGAGTAGCACACAGGTATCTCTTCAAGATGGTAAGCATACTGGAGTCAGAAAAACACAGAGCTACACAGAGTGCCTGCTGTCGATTGTACCAGTACAGATTAAAAGTTCAAAAGGAAGAAAGATTCTGCACACATATCCCTTTCTTGATCCTGGAAGTTCGGCAAGCTTCTGTACAGAGGATCTTGTGAGGAAACTCAACATTACTGGAAGAAAGACTAACATTCTTCTTCAAACGATGAGCAAGGATAAGTCTGTGCCGCCTTATATTGTCAGTGGGTTGGAAGTTTCTTCACTGGAAGAAAATGACTTTATTCCATTGCCTGAAATCTACACACAGCAGAGCATGCCCGTTGACACCTCTAACATTCCCACAAAGGAAGAACTGTCTAAATGGCCTTACCTGAATAAGGTACAGATTCTTAGGATTCCAGCCAAGGTGGAGCTGCTGATTGGAAGCAACACTCCCAAAGCCATTGAACCTTGGGAAGTCATTAATAGCCAAGGGGATGGGCCATATGCAGTTAAGACCCTGCTAGGGTGGGTTGTTAATGGTCCTTTACAAGGCAAAGCCACAGCAAACAGGTATAGCTGTGATGTTGTTGTTGTTAACATCATTTCTGTCTCAAACCTAGAAGAAATGTTGAAACAACAATACAATCATGATTTCAATGAGAGGTCAAGAGAAGACAAGGCTGAAATGTCTGTAGAAGACAAAAGATTCATCAAGATTGCGGAAGAATCAATCAAGTTGAAAGATGGACATTACACTCTTGATTTACCCTTTAGGAAGGAGGACACAATATTGCCCAACAATTACCAAGTGGCAGAACAGCGACTTCAAAGTCTAAAAAGTAAGTTCAAAAGGAATGAACAATTCAAAACCGACTATACTGAATTTCTAACTGAAGTCATAAATAAGGGCTATGCTGAAGTAGTACCGCAACAAGAGAGATGGCGTTCAAAGGCATTCGAGTTACAAGACCAAAGGAGTCACAAAGTAAAGATGGTAGATCTTGTCAACTTTATTGAAAAACAAGCTAACATTGTCTCAGACCCAATATTTGGTGATATCCAAGACTCAAGCCCAAGTAAAGGAAAGCCCAAAATGCTAGTGAAACCCAAATCCAAAAGCAGTTTTGCCACCAATGTGCAAGTAAAACCACCACATACACCAACTAATGGTTCACCACCACCATCATGCCTTTACTGTAACAATGGACATGAATTAATGTCATGCTTGCAGTTTGGAAAGCAGCCACACAGGGAAAAGATAAACTTCATAAGACAGAATGGAATCTGCTTCGGGTGCTTGACCAAAGAAGGACATGTGAGTAAAGACTGCACAAAGCATCTTACCTGCACCATATGCAACAAACAGCATCCAAGTGTACTACACATCAAACCACTGGAATCATCCAGAAAACTAAAGAAAGCGCCTGTGAGTAGCACACAGGTATCTCTTCAAGATGGTAAGCATACTGGAGTCAGAAAAACACAGAGCTACACAGAGTGCCTGCTGTCGATTGTACCAGTACAGATTAAAAGTTCAAAAGGAAGTAAGATTCTGCACACATATGCCTGTCTTGATCCTGAAAGTTCGGCAAGCTTCTGTACAGAGGATTTTATGAGGAAACTCAACATTACTGGAAGAAAGACTAATATTCTTCTTCAAGCGATGAGTCAGGTTAAGTCTGTGCCCTCTTATATTGTCAGTGGGTTGGAAGTTTCTTCACTGGAAGAAAATGACTTTATTCCATTGCAACTAATGGTTCACCACCACCATTATGCCTTTACTGTAACAATGGACATGAATTAATGTCATGCTTGCAGTTTGGAACGCAGCCACACAGGGAAAAGATCAACTTCATAAGACAGAATGGAATCTGCTTCGGGTGCTTGACTAAAGAAGGACATGTGAGTAAAGACTGCATAAAGCATCTTACCTGCACCATATGCAACAAACAGCATCCAAGTGTACTACACATCAAACCACTGGAATCATCCAGAAAACTAAAGAAAGCACCTGTGAGTAGCACACAGGTATCTCTTCAAGATGGTAAGCATACTGGAGTCAGAAAAACACAGAGCTACACAGAGTGCCTGCTGTCGATTGTACCAGTACAGATTAAAAGTTCAAAAGGAAGTAAGATTCTGCACACATGCCTTTCTTGATCCTGGAAGTTCGGCAAGCTTCTGTACAGAGGATCTTATGAGGAAACTCAACATTACTGGAAGAAAGACTAACATTCTTCTTCAAACGATGAGCCAGGATAAGTCTGTGCCTTCTTATATTGTCAGTGGGTTGGAAGTTTCTTCACTGGAAGAAAATGACTTTATTCCATTGCCTGAAATCTACACACAGCAGAGCATGCCCGTTGACACCTCTAACATTCCCACAAAGGAAGAACTGTCTAAATGGCCTTACCTGAATAAGGTACAGATTCTTAGGATTCCAGCCAAGGTGGAGCTGCTGATTGGAAGCAACACTCCCAAAGCCATTGAACCTTGGGAAGTCATTAATAGCCAAGGGGATGGGCCATATGCAGTTAAGACCCTGCTAGGGTGGGTTGTTAATGGTCCTTTACAAGGCAAAGCCACAGCAAACAGGTATAGCTGTGATGTTGTTGTTGTTAACATCATTTCTGTCTCAAACCTAGAAGAAATGTTGAAACAACAATACAATCATGATTTCAATGAGAGGTCAAGAGAAGACAAGGCTGAAATGTCTGTAGAAGACAAAAGATTCATCAAGATTGCGGAAGAATCAATCAAGTTGAAAGATGGACATTACACTCTTGATTTACCCTTTAGGAAGGAGGACACAATATTGCCCAACAATTACCAAGTGGCAGAACAGCGACTTCAAAGTCTAAAAAGTAAGTTCAAAAGGAATGAACAATTCAAAACCGACTATACTGCATTTCTAACTGAAGTCATAAATAAGGGTTATGCTGAAGTAGTACCGCAACAAGAGTTGAAAAGAACAGACGATAAATTATGGTACATCCCACATCACTGTGTATACCATCCACAAAAACGGACCATAAGAGTTGTCTTTGACTGTGGTGCTACCTTTCAAGACTACTTTTCAAGTTGGACAAAGCTAAAGATAGCAGTAGCATGGTTCTTAAAGTTCAAGAATGTCCTTCGATTGCTCAGTGCAAAAAGGAAAGAAATCCAGGTAGCCTGCGTGAATAAGGACATCAAGAACCCAAACAAGGTATGTGACAAATTGAAAGCATTCAAGACATCACTTGGAGCACAATCCATAAGCTTGGATGATCTCTTGAAATGGTGAAAATGGAAATGGACAAAATTGGAAAGTTGAAGCTTGTTTTTACCCCTACAAACAGGGTATCTGCTTGTAAACAAAACAATTTTATTCTAGCTTCATGCATTCTTTTTTATAAACACTTTAATGTGGGTAAGTTTCATAAATAAAACATTTTAAAATATAAAAAATAAACAAGATTTTGAACAAAAAGCTAAAAAAAAATTACTATTAATTGGTTTTAGAATGATAATCAAAACATAGATGAAGTCGATCAACACCCCAAAGCTTGACAATCATTATTACCTCTTCATTGGTCGACATTTTATTCCATAACGTTACACAGTTTTGATGCTGTTTTATGTCTGATCGTGTTAGATTACATGTGGAAGCATCTGTTGTTTCAGTTTCTTCTTGTGTTTTTTTGGAAATTCTGTGCAGAAGATGTGTAATAGCGCCCCCTACCGGATAACAATGAAAACACGGATTCTCTGATCACAAGTATAGCTCAAATATATTTCGACTTTTTCTAAGTATAAGTCAAGAATACTTAAATGTCATGTTAAGTATATTTCTGAGAAGTACATAAAGCCCATGTCTGAGAAGTACATAAAATTAGACTGAACGTAAACTTTCCTATTTTTAGTTTAAAAGAAGTATACTTAATAGCACACTTGAATAAACTTTTTTTTTTTTGTAAGGGAAAGCAAATCTTAATATCTTAAAAGTCAATTTATCTTGTTTTACAGATGCTTGAATATTTTTCTGGAGACTATTTTGCTTCATTACTGATAAAGAAAATGTTTTATTTTGCAGTGCAAATTTGATTCACACTTCAAAACACATTGTGTTGTGATTGACTGTGAGACACGCAACCGATGGCAACACTGATATCATAAAAAACCTGGCATGAGACTCGGCATCTTCACACTTAAAAACGTTATAAGGGTTTGAATCGACATAAGGAGGAGTAAATGATGAATTCACTTGAATAAACCATTCGTTTAATTGAAGGGATACACCTGCAGTAGGCCGTTTAGACGTTATAACCCATTATGTTTTATTGTAAGCGACATTTATTCTATTGTTTTTTTTACAACTGATATGCCATCTGGCTTAATCTCACTATTACGCTGATGTTTAGATTATTCATATGCTTGCCAGTTACATGCACCAAAACTGTGTCAAGTCAGTTGACCTGACGGTCATGTGACGTTATGTAAGCTTGTATAAAACGATAGTGCCAGTGTTGGGAAGCCGTTGTAGGAGAGCGAAGGGTTTACTTCACAAGACCTATTTAGTTTCTGAAACAAGCTTTACATTGCCGATCGATGCAGATGCTATATAACAGGACTGTTGCGGCCTGTTTTCACATGGTGTTGCGTGCGTTTGTAGTGTAGCCGCTAGTTTGTTCCCGTCTTGTTAGCATGCCCAAAGTTCTTCCCCCCTCGCCAAGCACAAGGTCACCAGAGACCCGGCGCATGGCGCAGCGAGACGGGTGCATAGGACTGCCCGAAATTAGCATTCACCCTTTCCCCGTGATCGCTAAATATTTCAACACTTCCAGCTGCTTGAAGTTAAAGCCCATCACTCAGGAGATGGAACTATAGAGAGAGGCAGAGAGAGTGAGACAGCCCTCTTCCTGCGTGAGTGCTGCGCCTTGTGTGTATCTCTTCACTTATTCATGTGTTTATTTATTATTTCATCGGCGGTGCTGCTCTCATGCATCCCCCCCTCCCCTCCTCCGTCTGTGTCTGAGTGGAGATGTAGAGAGAGAGAGAGAAGAGAGAGAGAGAGCAGTCATTAATTCATTAAATAAGCCCTTCCCTGCCTGTCTATCTCTCCTTCCTGTATTTTTCCTCTTCCTCTCTCAGTCCCCCTCCTTCTTAACCCATTTCCTCTTTCCCTCTTGCCGCTTTTCTTTACTTCGTGTTCTGTTCTTGATACGGTTGACACCTTTACTTGTTCTCTGAGCGTTTCCTGACTGCCTCTTTCTGTTTGTCGTTCTCTTTAGCTCACACCGCTTATACATGCTAAATTAAGATCCATCTCGGGTGATACGATCACACATGATCAGCAGGTATGAATGTGATCCGAAACATTCAGAGTCCATTCTAATCAGCGATACTGTCTACACTGGATGTGACACAGATGGTAAACTGATTCCCTGTTCAATTTCTGACATACTCCATGTGCTTGCGCTACTTCCGGCAACAATACGAATGGATTCAGAACTTTAGCTTAGACACAGAAGGAAATGTTCCATTTTATCATTTAACAACATTATGGGATCGTTGATTTTAAATGTTCTTTGAACATTTTTAAAAAAAGTAGTAGTTTCAGAAAAAAAAAAAAACATTCCTTGAATGATGTATATATCATGTTTTGTGCTAACGTATTAAAGACCAGACAATTTTGAATTAATGTTTTATTAATGTAACAGGAAGAACGTTTGTTCTTCTTCACCAGGATGATTAGGTTTATGTTTGAGCTTTTAAATAATGCCACAATTAAACAGAAATGCAATAGATCTTTTCGTTTCTATTGTGATGTACATTAATGGATTGTCCAAAAAAACTAAATGCTGCAGACTTGGTTTTAACAATCGGCTGTTGGTTGGATTTTAAAATGAGTGTGTGGCACTTCGAAATGCGAGTTAGCATTGGATTAAGGAGGGGGCGGGGTTTAAATCTGACGATAATCGGAGAAGTCAGACATACATCAGAGAGACAGAGAGAAGTCTGTTGTTTTTACTGGAAGACAGATTTATGTGATTTTGGTTAAACATTAAATAAATAAAAAATGAAGCATACACGAATTAATCATTCAAAATAAGATTGATAACGTACATTTGCAAGACATATGTGCCCAGTTGCAATTTCTTTTCATGTGGCATAATGAGAGTTCGAACTCAGGTAAGTCTACAGGAAAGGATGTCAAGTTCTTGTTCTGCCAGTCAGTGTGATTGTTGGCCTGCATCCCATCTGATCGATAAATCTCCTCTAGGCAGAGCTGATTCAGGAGTCTCCACTGTATCTCTCTCGGTTCCTGCTTTCTGTCAGCGCTCCTGGGTCATTCCTGGTCTGCAGTCCCTTTGAACTTGGTAAGTTTTAAAACTTAAATATGATTTTATTGTACTTTTATTGTTAAAAAAGAAAAGAAAAGCCGACTATCAGAGCTCTCAGATACAATTTAAAGAGTTAGTTCACTCAAATAAAAATGTCATCATTTACTCACTCTCTTGTTCCAAAACCATACGATTTTTGTTTATCTTCAAAAAACCATTTGCCATGTTTGATGTGCTATATGTATGTGGGTTGATTAATTTTTATATGTGAATAAAATTAAATATTTTCATCATATAAAGTTATGGGCCTCTACTTATTAAACAACTCGATTCAAATGAGACCTTTTTATGAATTTTCTGAAGCGTCAAAAGTTTTGGTGGAATGAACTTGGAGGGACAGACATTTCTCAGATTTCATAAAAAAATATCGTAATTTGTGTTTCAAAGATGAACAGTCTTTTGGGTTTGGAATGGCATGAGGGTGAGAAAATGATGACAGGCCTATTTCTCTCAAATATTGTTCACAAATCTGTCTAAATCTGTGTTAGTGAGCACTTCTCCTTTGCCGAGATAACATTTTATCTTCTTACTCAATTTTGTGTTTTGCATTACTATATTTTTTCCACATAGGACTGCAAGACAACTTCACAGGGGTGGCAGAGGGCCCCTTTTCACACCTGAACAGGAGGAGGCTATTTGCACCATGGTTGTAGAAAACAATGCCATAAGACTAAGGGAGATAAAGAGTGCCATTATAGAGGACAACAACATCTTTGAAAACATCCAAACAGTCAGCATCTCAACCATTGAGAGGGTGCTGAAAAGACACCAAATGAATATGAAGCAGCTGTACACTGTTCCATTTGAAAGAAATGGTGAAAGAGTGAAGGAGCTGCGCTACCAGTATGTACAGGTAAAACATGTATGAGCATGCAGCAACTGTACCTCACAGTAAACAGTACAACATCGTATAGTGATATACAGTACAGTAAGTGTGACCTTTACAAATTTGTTATGGCTGTAGAAAATATGCAATATGTGCTGTATACATTTGATGTAACTGTATCTTGGCCAAAATTAAAATGCATGTAATTCATAAAACTCATTTTGTGTCTTCTGGATATAGCGTATAATGGAACTGGAAGCAAGTGAACCACCGCACAGCTTCATCTACATGGATGAGGCTGGCTTCAACCTAACGAAACGCAGAAGGCGTGGTTGAAATATAATCGGCTACAGTTGATGTGCCAGGCCAACGGGGCGGGAACATAACCATGGTTGCTGCTATCTCTGAGAATGGTGTGCTAACGTATATTCCCATTATTGGGCCATGCAATACAGAGTGTCTTGTCACCTTTTTAGACACTCTCTACAGGGATCTCATCCCTGAACAAGAGAGGGGTCAGATTGGAGATGACCTGCCAAAGTACGTGATAGTTTGGGACAATGTCAGTTTCCATCGCTCCAACATCATCAGGCAATGGTTTGCAGCCCACAACAGGATGCTGATGGAGTTCCTCTCACCCTACTCTCCATTCCTTAACCCCATTGAGGAATTTTTCTCAGCATGGAGATGGAAAGTATATGATCGCCAGCCACATACACAGATGACCCTTCTGGCTGCCATGGATGCAGCGTGTGATGACATCACAGCAGATGCCTGCAGAGGCTGGATAAGACACTCCAAAAGATTCTTTCCATGCTGCATCGCAAGAGAAGATATTCACTGTGATGTGGATGAGAATTTGTGGCCCAACAGACCGGAACGTCAGGAGGTGTAGGAAGACTGCACTGTAATTCTTACAGCACTGCATGTACAGTTCCCTTTCATGGGAACTTCGAACTGCGTCCTCTAGGGGTCGCTATGGGGAGTTCCTTCTGCGTGCACTGCGAGCGTTTTCCAATGAAAAAGCTCCGTTCTCGTTTGTCTCTCTTTTCGAGTAAAGAGGGGCAGCCATCTGCTTCCCGCGGTTCAGGACCCGCCGCTGCTGAGGCACGTAGGAGAATGAGCTCGTGGGGATCACAGGTGGACCTGGCCGATGAGTTTAAAGAGGGGCTTTCCCTCTCGCGCTCATCGGCTGCGGACGAGAGACAGCCGCTGGAGGATGATGTTATGTCTTTAACATCATCTGATCCAGGGGCCAGTGCTCTGCTGGATTCAGCCCAGGAAGAGCAGGAAATGTATGAGGAGGGCGAAGAAGCTGAGGCTGAGCCTTCCCAATCCTGCTGCCCAGCGTATGACGAGCTCTTGGAGGTTATGGATCACGCCATGGCGAGGCTTGACTTGCCGTGGAAGCGGACTAAGGAAGTGACGTCGCCGTACCAAAGCGACTGAGAAAAACTGTAATAGGAACATTAGCAAAACGTTCTTAGAACATATTTTTGTTAGCTGGGTATTTAAGATCCCACTCTAGAAGTCTAAAAGCATGCGGGTCTTGCAAATTAATTCTGGACACACACAGACAGAGAGAGGAGAGAGAAACAAAAATATTAAAAGATGATGTCACATGGTGGAGTTGATTCTAGAATGTTTTTAACTGTTTAATTAATGCTACATTCACTAATTGCGGTGTGTACTTCACGAGCTGACATTTCATACAATCCTGGAGTATGATGAAGGTAAACTTTTGTTTAAAGGGGTCATATGATGCAATTTCAAGTTTTCCTTTCTCTTTGGAGTGTTACAAGCTGTTC
>NW_015540935.1:1653996-1659265 GCF_001515605.1 Sinocyclocheilus anshuiensis
TCTGTTACACCAAATACACAAAATAATGATCTTTAAAATAGCATCATATGACTCCTTTAAAACTTTAATGGCCTCACACGTCTCACGGCCTGTAAGGTCACAGGTCAAAGCAGCACACAGAGCCAAACCGAACAGTGCAATGTGTGTCTGTGTGTGTCCTTCTCCTCTCCCAAAGGATCCCTATCAGAACATCATCGTTCCTCCTCTCTCTCTCTTTCTCTCTCTCTCTCTTTCTCTCTCTCTCTCTCGCTCTCTCTCCCTGCTCCCCCTCTCTCATTAAAACTCTGCGCCTCGGCTTCTAATTAAATCCCTCTTGAAAGTCTTAAAAATCAGACTCAGATTGATTCAATTTGCATTTCTGAACAGGGAACATTGCCTAAAAGGATAAATAAATTGGTTGAGGAAAAAAAAAATCCTCTTTTCTGCGAGCAGTGTTGTTTCATGTAAGACAACACTAGCATGCCAACACACACACACACACATATGCACACATGCACACAATATTGTGTTGTCACCTTTCTGGAACAAAAATCATTAGTTGGATTGAATGACAACGAATGTATCCTCAACCTGTGTCGCGTGTTTCGATACTACTGTGATAACTATGAGCGCATTCACACTCACAGAATGGCACACACACTCATGCTGGGAAAGACAATTACTGTGGGTTATACTTACTCTGACTGGCAGATATCCAACATCGCTGTTTGACAGCAAAGAACGAGAGAAAGAAAGACTTTAAATAGTCATAAAGCTGTAAATCAATCAGAAATATAGTGCTGAGGAGTGAGATCTATGGCTCCTCACTGTGTCTCAGCCCCTCACACTGGCTAACAAAGATCCAGTTCTTAATACTTCACCACACACTTGGTGGTTGAGTGTATTTCTGTATTTAGCATATTTACCTCCTTTCTGTATTTTTTTTCTTTCTTTCTTTTTCCATCTATGATAAAGCTGCATGTATTAATTTCTCTCTTCAGGGTAGCAGTTCACTGAGCCTGTATATGACCACTGGTCACTTGAGGTAACCGGCCATTGACAAGACCACAGACAAAGAAGAGCGCTGCCAGTAGAGCAATAGTCACCCCTGCTGGTGCTCTGTAATATTGCACCAAGAACATATCATAAAGAATTGTTTTATTGTTAGCTGAATTGTCACAAACAATATACACTCCAAATTAAATTGGGAATGTTTTATTATTATTATTATTATTATTATTATCATCATCATCACCATTATTATTATTGGAAAAAAATGGATGCTGTGCACTAATTGCACAAACATTTGCATTAAACTGAAAAAAATAAATAATAATAATATAATTGCACAGTTAACGTGTTAAATTTGACAGCCCTAGTAGCCTATATATGCATGTGTGTTTGTGTGTCTACACTCTAAAAAATGCTGGGTTGTTTCAACCCAACTTTGGGGTTAAAAATTTAATGTAAAAATCTAACTCAACGGTTGGGTTAGTCCATATTTGACCCAAAGTTGGGTTGAAACAACCCAGCATTTTTTATATATATATTCATCTCACACATTTGACTGTTTAAATAGTCTGAAATTGCACATGGGTGAATTTACACAGATTAGCTTTTTTTGTGTTTACAGATGTCCATGGGATTTTAAGTACATGCTAATTGTTTTTAACTCATTCAAATTCATGAATTTGTTCATCCACTATTCTCTTTATCATCATTAATTTAATGTTTATTTTCTGTACAATTCAGTTCCTTTCCATTTAATAAAGCATCATAATAAAGGTCTCTCTTGTACACATATTTTTGAAGCAAAATGCAACACTTGTCTTGTGTAGGAAAGTTGATGCACAAATATATGCACTGGGTTCATGTACAGCAGTAAAACTAAATATTATGTTCGTAACTTATGCAGTATTCAGTATGTACTTTAATCTTATGATCATGTTCTTTATGCTTTTAAGAGCCCTCAAATAATGCAAATAATGCTCACTGGTAAAAAAAAAAAATCTACTGTAAAATATGATGATGATGAAGATGATGATTATTATCAACATCATCACTATTATGAAATATATTTTGTCAGACTACATGGGTGCTTTTGAATAGCCATCACTTCAAAAAATGCGTTCACTCCTGGTGTAGTAATGGCATCTATCAGCAGATTCTGAATGACAAAGCAAAGGAACATATCTTGCATGCAATGCCTGGATGACCTACCATATTTTCCAGAGCACACTGTGTTGAATACTTTATCCCGCAATGCAATGCCTTCTTGACTTAACTATCCATTCCCAGTGCACTAACTGAACCACCGGTAATTTGAGCTGTGATTTTTAATCTCTGCTTAACTCATTATTTGATTGAACTACCAAAATATTTAGAAAGCTTCACACAATTTTGGATTAAAAAGCAATTACCTTTGAGGTGATAACTTAAAGCACTTGCTGACCTGAACTGTTTCAAGTGTTATTTTTGTGCAGTCAGCAACAGGCATCTATCTATATTCCATTCTGATACTGATGCTTTCATGCTGTACTTCACATCCATTCCAGCAGGGAGCAGCCACGCTCCGTTTGTCATGACTCTTCCTGCATGCATGTGTGTTTGAGTCTGGAGAGAGAGAGAGAGAGAGAGACAGCCAACCGTCATTAACAGCAGGCAGATGAGTCACTGTATGGAGGAGTGTGTGTGTATGTGTGTGTGTGTGTGTGTGTGTGTGTGTGTTCAACTGATCTGTCTCTTCTATAACCTGAGACTTATTGTCTGTTATGAGAACTTGCCATCTATATGATGCATCTAGTCACCTCTCATTTTATGTTCATTCAGAACTGTTTGTTTGTATCAATTCATATGCATAATAGTTTTCCTCAGTACATTGTAGATTGCGTAGAGATCTTGGGGTAACTATGATTGTCTGTTGTGGTGTCATGTTCTAAAATTACTGCTAGGATATGAATATGACAATAATACAAAGCTGAAATAAGCCAATTTACAAAACTCTGCTCACAATTCATGTAACGCGTGATGGGTGAGAAGACATTTGGCTGTATTTTATCTGTCTGAGTGACATGACTTACCTGCTTCCTTTTGTGGTCACTCTTGTCAAACGCTGTATCCACTTCTGTTTAGTTACACCATTTTTCTAACAATATTTGCAGTAACCCTTCCAGCCCTCTCCCCCAACATCTGAAACACACACACAGACACACACACACACACACACACACACACACACACACAGACACAGACAGCAGCTGTATATGTTCGCAAGTTTGTATCTTGGTCTGTATTACCATAGTCCATTACTATGCCTGTTCACACCTAGGACAATGACTGTAATAATATACTTATAAAATCTTTGTAAATTTAGAAGAATATCAGAGTCCACACTACATAACAATAATGAATCACTTTCAGAAAATTTTTTGATGAACAATAAAAACATCAACAGCCAATCAGATCCCATCCTACTTTAAAGAAATTGAGCGTTAAAAGTGACAGACGACAAAACTGCAGTGTGTGCTTATAATGAACAGAATGTTATAGTGCATTGGTGTGGATGCTAATATAGTTCTGTCAGGACCACTATCGTCAAAATGATAGATACTTAGCATAACGTTTGGTTTGGCGGTATGGTTCTGTTCTGGGCAAAAAACTCCCTGCCCATCCATGCAGCCTGTCATGAATGAGCAGAAACAAAATATTGTAAATAAAACATATAAACTGTAAATAGAATTGTATTATAAACTGGCAATTTAACGATGGAAAAATTGTATATTTTTATATTGAATGTAAGATTGTAAGATAAAAATGCTATTTTATGCTAAATATTAAAAATAGATATTTTACAATACATTATTGTAAAACATTTTATGTAGATTCTTAAAGGTGTAGCATTTCTGTGAGTTAGGACTACAAATGTTTTAAAAAAGTGCCACAAAGCCACTCTGTGTACATTTAAAAATATATATTAAATCAATACATTTCAATAAAATTCAGCAAATGTAATTCATAATTCTAATTTATAATCTGAATATATTTTGAACTCTTTGAAGACATTAGTATGACAGTATATCTGTAATATTGCAATATTTAACAGACTTCAGTTTAAACTCATCCTACCTCAGACTGAAGGTCCTCAGTGGAAGAGCCTCTGCATCCGTCACATCTCTTGGATGATTATTTATACAGTATGAAGGAGGCTGTACTTTACAGACAGGGTGTGTCTGCACAGTACAGCCTGTAAGACTGTCTTTAGTTGTGGTGCAATTTTTACCATAACAGAACAAAATACATTTTTATAACATTTTTATAAAGTTTGAAATTGCACTTTTTTTAAGTTTACTTATTTACTGTGGAGACTATGCAGTGTCAGTGAAGAGCATGCTTAAAATATGAGACTTCTGATCTGTAAGAACAACAAAGAAAATCAAGGTAATGCTCACTTGTAAACATAACATTTTTATTGTGTGTCATTTCTCAAGTTTTCAAGTGTGTCTTTTAAAGAAGTTTAATTCACAGGGACAAAATTGCACAGAAACACCCACTGGCGATTTATAGTCATCTTTGCAGAGTTTGGGGTAATAGGCAAGACCACTGATGTTCTCTGTTATTGATCATTCTTATATTTACGTTTACTTTTTCTGTATAAGAGATTTGCTTTACTAGAGATTTATTTACCACGAAAATTAAGTCGCATAAGAATGCTAAAATAAAAAAAGTGGACAAAATTGCAAAACCAAAGCAAAGACTTCACTTAAAACACCAGTATATTGCAATTTGTATAACTGTAATAGTGTCAGTTCTGCAGAGTTCCGCTGGGGAGCGTCTGCTGCAGGCAGTGTGAACGCGGCCACACACACACACACAGACACACACACACACACACACACACACACACACACACAGACACAGACAGCAGCTGTATATGTTCGCAAGTTTGTATCTTGGTCTGTATTACCATAGTCCATTACTATGCCTGTTCACACCTAGGACAATGACTGTAATAATATACTTATAAAATCTTTGTAAATTTAGAAGAATATCAGAGTCCACACTACATAACAATAATGAATCACTTTCAGAAAATTTTTTGATGAACAATAAAAACATCAACAGCCAATCAGATCCCATCCTACTTTAAAGAAATTGAGCGTTAAAAGTGACAGACGACAAAACTGCAGTGTGTGCTTATAATGAACAGAATGTTATAGTGCATTGGTGTGGATGCTAATATAGTTCTGTCAGGACCACTATCGTCAAAATGATAGATACTTAGCATAACGTT
>NW_015540935.1:1659837-1660191 GCF_001515605.1 Sinocyclocheilus anshuiensis
CAGCGGATGGAAGCTTGACTCACGTGACCTGCCAGAACTAACGCTAACGCTTAATTTATCGTTTTTGGTGTGAACGTATAGTGTGGCGAAATTCCAAAATTCGGAATTTGTATCACTGTGTAATTATTTTTTTTCTATGTAGTATATTGTCCATTGAATATTGTGACCTGACATATTTCATTAGTACATGTACCTATTGTTTACTTTTAACCATTTAACTATTTTTATACTAACAGAAAACAACCCAACTCCATGAGAAAATGTAACTATTTTACAATGTGATAGTTTTGTATGAAATCATACGATGTGATTTGAAAGGAAACACACACACACACACACACACACACACACACA
>NW_015540935.1:1660301-1669407 GCF_001515605.1 Sinocyclocheilus anshuiensis
ACACACACACACACACACACACACACACACACACAGACGGTAAAGGATGAATTACATAATAAGGTTAACAATTTAAAATCAGTTTGTTTAAATTATTGCTATTACTCTAACACTATAAAGTTATTATTTTTACTATTATTACTTAATTTTGATTTCATTATTGTTTAACACAAACAAAAAGATAACAAAAAGCACTATAATAGCAAATATTAAAATTTTAAGACACGGACCATAGTAATACCATGGTACATGAATATGGTAATCATCAGTATTATGGTGTTCATCAAAATGCCATGATGTTACCATCTAATACCATCAATGTACTATGGTAGAAGCACAATGTGTTTAATATGGGAGGTTTAACATCATATTGTTTCCTTGTGTACACACAAGTCTTACCACAGTTAATTACCACAGGCTGTTTTTACCATGATGCATCACAAACATCTGAAAAACACAGGAAGGAGGGTTACAGAGCTGACTCTTCTCAGAACCAGTGTGTGTGTGTGTATGTGTGTACCTACTTAACCATATTTTGGGGACGAAGTGAACTAAATCTGACAAAAGTTTTGGGGATGTCCTTATTTTATAAAAATGCTAACATATAGTATGCCCCAATTTATACAGCTAAATGTGTTGTGTTTCTGTTTCACCTACATTATGGGGACAAAAATATTCTCACAATGTACAGAAAGCTGAATCTGCTACATTATGAGGACAACCCTGCTAATCAAACAGCTAAACAAACATACTAAACAATGTCTTAATGAAAATTCCAAAATGCATAAATGCTTGGTAATGGTTAGGTTTAGGTCTAGTGACAGAAAATACCTTTAACTTAAAAAAACAAAACAATATAAGTCAGTGGAAAGTCTTCGTAATGATTGTGTGGCGGGGTTGTGATGGGAAAGTGTGCTTCTCGCTGTGGAGGTGTATTTATATGTGTGTTTATATGTATATACATGTGTCTCATGAGGAATGCAGCTGGTTTCTCTGAGCACTTAGTGCAGGCACACATTTGCATGGCTGAGTCAGCACACTTGCTTGCATCATAAATTCCCTGCTCTGTCATTGGCCGGCGCTATGACTCAGAGCTTCAGTGTGTGGGCGGTGCACAATACCTGTGGACTTCAACACACTTGAATGTGTGTGTGTGTGTGTGTGTGTGTGTGTGTGTGTGGATTCACCTCAGGGGGGTTGTGTGCTGATACACTCTTCCAGACAGTGAGTGGGTGATGTGCTTTGGGGAAGGATGGAGCTGTACCTCAGAGGTGAAAGGGTGCAGTGAATGAGTCACGATGGCATTTCAGGACTCCCCCACAATTCCTCAGTTGTCCATTACACTCCACTTGACTCTCACATGGATCGGCTGTGTTAATATCCTGGGCTTCTGACACTGTGTTACGTAATGATGTACTAATTTAAATAGTGTGATTTCAGATATTCCCATGTTCTCTGGGAATCTATACCACTGAATTACCTGGAGATGCTCTCGAGGGCAAACTTAACCTTTAGTCTCCTGATTAAATCAATTCCTGTTGGATAAACCAAATCTTAACATTTTTTTCTTAAAGGGGTCATATGATGCGATTTCAATTTTTCCTTTCTCTTTGGAGTGTTACAAGCTCTTGGTGCATAAAGAAGATGTGTAAAGTTGCAAAGACTAAAGTCTCAAATCCAAAGAGATATTCTTTATAAAAGTTAAGAGTTAACCACGCCTACCTAAAACGGCTCGTTCTAACATGCCCCCACATATCTACCTCACTATGGGGGAAGATTTGCATAACGCCGCCCAAATGTTCACGCAAAGAAAAGAAGGCGTAACTTTTATTCTCACTGTAGTATTGTTGCCGCTGCCGCCATGCCGTGGAGACACTGTGTGTTTCGTTGTGAAAGCGAAACTACTTTGTTTGGTCTTCCAAAAGAGGACGATATCTGCTTCGTCATGCCTAGAGCTGATCTGTGCTGGTCGCTGAGGGAATACATCAACTTAGTGCTGTGGCTCACCGGATCGGCTTTCATCGTGGACGAAGCCCGGGGTAGTCACATGTGGTTGCCGCTCCTTCGTCGAATCCGCCGGCTGCGCCGTTCTCGACCCCGCCGCCTTTGCTCACTCTAGCCCGGCCACAGCTCACTCTATCCTCCGATCACAAATGCAGACAGAGTTTTATGTTTACGCGGCGCGATGCAATGCAACGCAACGCGTAAAAAGACAGTATAAGTCATTATAATCAGTAATTATGTCCCCACTGGATGCAACAAATGCCTCGTTTGTAATGGGTTTTAATGTTTTTGTCTCGTAGCTCCGGCCGTACAGGGCATCACAGTATGTTAAGGGGCGTAACATTTCCGTCACACGCTTGAGGTATTCGGCCAATCACAACGCACTGGATAGCTGGCCAATCAGAGCACACCTCGCTTTTCAGACCGATAAGCTTTGTAAAAATCAACGCGTTTCAAAAAGGCGGGGCATAGAGGAGAAACAATAATGTACAGTATGTGGAAAATAATGTGTTTTTTAAACTTTAAACCGCATAAACACATTTCATTACACCAAATACACAAAATAATGTTCTTTTTAGCAGCATCATATGACCCCTTTAATAGATATTCTGATTCTCACTCATAATTACTATATGTCACATTATGGAAGTAAAATGGGTTGTGAATTGCTGTTTTATGTCACCTTTAAATGTAACTATTAAATTGCAAAAAAAATAAAAAATCTTAGAATTTTTTACTTGTTTTCTGGTACAAATTTCTAATCATTAAGATACATGAATAATCAAGATACATTTACTTGAGAAGCAAAATTAATTAAGATATTAAGTCTTGTTTTCTGAAAAAAAAAAAAAAAATCAAAAATTGTTCGTTTTTGATTAGAACAAGAAAAAAAAAATCTACCAGTGGGGTAAGAAAAATAATCTTACTTCAAAGGCGAAATAAGATTATTTATCTTGCCCCATTGGTAGATATTTTATCCAAAAAAGAAACGAATTAAAAAAAAAGAGAGACTTATTTTAAAAGAAGTCTCTAATGCTTACCATGAGTTTATTTGATCAAAAAATAAAAAAAGATTATTGTTGTGTGTAACAATTCTATTATTGCTGCTCATATGAAACCAGAACACAACAGAAAGACAACAGAAATGTTTTCGCAACAGAAAAAAAAAACAGAATAATTGACAAATTAAAAAAAATGTCATCAAGCAAATAGTCACGGTCACTCGGGGAGGAAGGAACGAGGAGACGCAGGAGAACACTTCAACTAGACTTTAATTCAAATAAACAAAGGGATACAAAACACTGGAACTTCCGGGATGACATTTAACAGCAGACGGGAAACACTGGGAAACACAGGGTTTAAATGCACAGAAACTAAAGGGACACACCTGGGAACAATACGAACTAAACGGGGAACACCTGGACTCAAATTAGAAACAATCAGGGAGCAGGAACAGGAAGAATACCAAATAAGGGCAAGAAGGGCATGGGGAGCAAAACACACAAAACAAGGAACAAAGTCTGACACAAATATAATGATGCATTGAATTATGTTAAAATTAAGCAATGCTAAAATATTGTAGGATTCAAAATTACTGCAAAGTTTAATTCTGTGAAGTAGGCTATTGCAGTTTGTTCTATTGGCAGCATTTGGCATATCTAATGAAAGACTAAATGTGCATTCAAACTGTTCATTCAATTAAAACTCATAGGTTTGAGCAAAATTTTCAATTGTAACGAAAGAAGAGGACTTGGTCCATGTGGTCATCGGACAGTCTAAATGATTTCAGTTATTTCAAATGTCCTTACAGGAAAATGACCAAAACCCATAATGACAATGACCGAGCAAATAAATAGTTTAAACAATAAGATAACAATTATACAAATTATACAAAGGAAACAACTTATATCCATGTTTTTCAAAATCACTTTTTATTATGTACAGAAAGCACATATTCTCTTTCTCCCGCTCTCGCTTGCGCCATGCATGACACACACAAACAGTACTACGGACACACACCCGCACAGAAACGCCTTGCTCTGCTCTGACGATTTTGTCAGTAAAATAGTTTAGCAACATAAAAAGCTACATGGTATTTCTCACTAGCGATGTAATAACGGCGCTTTTCTTTAAGCAGCTGAACTTAGAGTTTCACTATTAGGAGATGTCGAAACCTGTCGAGAGACGCACAGACTCTGGTAATTTTATTTTCTAGTAATTCAACGGCCCATCGTCAATTATTCCTTACTAAAATGAAACCAATGTAATCCTGATAGTATTCCCTTTTTTTTTTTTTTTTTACAAAATGTAACTGAAATCTGATTACTTTGTTTGTTTTATGTAACTGTAATGAATTACAGTTACCAGTTTTTTTGTGTTCTGATTACATAACGCAGTTACATGTATTCCAACCCTGGACATGTAGAAAAACTCACCAAAGGCGGTTACACGAATAAAGCTAGACAAAAGACAATGGCAACATGAGGGTTATTTATACACAAAACTAAATGACTAAACAAAGAACAACTGTGAACAATCAAGACAATGACCCAATCACAAAACAGAAACTAAGAACCACATGACCAAATCAACCAATAAGAACAAGACATGAACAAGACGACCAATAGCAGGATTGCACAAAATAAAAAAACATGAAAACTTGAACAAGATACAAAAACCAAAAACAGACATGATACTGATTTGCTACTCAAGAAACATTTCAGATTTTGATCAATTTTGAAAACATTGATGGAGGGGTGAGGTTTCCAAGTCAACTTCTTGCTACTGGGGTTCCTCAGGGCTCAGTGCTTAGACCACTTCTCTTCTCCATCTACATGTCATCATTAGGATCTGTCGTTCAGAAGCATGGCTTTTCCTACCAGTGCTATGCTGATGACACTCAACTCTACTTCTCATTCCAACCAGATGATCCGACGGTAGCTGTTCACATTGCAGGCTTTCTGCCAGATATTTCTGGCTGGATGAGGGACCATCACCTTCAACTCACCCTTGCTAAGACAGAACTGCTCATGGTCTTAAGCCAACCCAGCACTTCATCACAACTTTTCTATACAGCTAGGTTTTTCAACCATAACTCCTGCTAAGACAACCAGAAACCTTGGAGTTGTGATCGATGATCAGTTAAGCTTCACAGACCATATTGCTACAACGGCCCGGTCCTACAAATTTGCCTGATACAACATTAGGAAGATTAGACCCTTCCTATCAGAGCAGGCCACACAACTCATTGTCCAACTCTTGTTCTCTCTAGACTGGACTATTATAATGCTCTCTTGGTGGGCCTTCCGGCATGTACTATCAAGCCTCTGCAACTTGTGTTCTGCAAAGTCAACGATGCCTCCAGATTCCATCCCAAAGAGACACCTATTCACTCTCATGGACGTTTTCCTGGAATGTTCCCAGCTGGTGGAACGACCTGCCTATCTCAATTCGAGCAGCTGAGTCTTTAGCCATTTTCCAAAAACATCTAAAGACACATCTTCTTCACCAGCACCTGACCAATTAATATTAGCACTTACCTATTCTATTCGCTCTAATTTATTTAAGATAAAAAAAATGTGTACTGTGCTAGACTGAGACTTGTCACAGCACTTATATACTGTTGCTCTCTCGTTCGTCTGATTGCTTCTATTGTTCTACTCATTTGTAATTCGCTTTGGATAAAAGTGTCTGCTACATGATTAAATGTAAATGAAAATGTTAAATAGTTGTGCTGATTCATATTTTTGTGGAAACCATTATATACTTTTTTCAAGATTCTTTGAAAGTTCAAAAGAACAGAATTTACCTGAAATATTTTATAACATTATATAAATGTCTCTACTGTCACTTTTGATCAAACAAATGTGTCCTTGTTGATTTAAAAAAAAAAAAAAATCACAGTGTAGTTCTCATTTTAAACAATAGTGTTCATTTGAAATAATAGTAACATAATTTTTACCTTTTGCATTCACTGCATTCATTAGGAAAAAGTTGCATGATGCAAAACAATGCATGATGGGATTACTTTAATCTATAAACCGTTGACTTGCAGTGTAACAAAATAAGGTACAGAATGTAAGTTTTATCTGTGTGTTGACAGATATGAAGATATGAATTTATCTGTAGTCAGTGTGACAGTACGAGAGCTCTTGTGTTTGCTCGTTCTCTGTTTGACATAATGAGCCTTCAGCGCTCCAATCACATCATCACACTGACCTTGCACAATGCAGTATTTTTAGTCAGCAATTTGTTCTTTCTCTTCCAGTACAACAGAGAGACAGTACAACAGCTTTTTAAAAATAAATAATTCACCTGAAAAAATATGAACTCTGTCATCATTAACTCACCCTCATGTTGTTCCAAACCCACATGACTTGCTTCCACTGAAGGTGAAATAAGAAGTTTTGAAGAATGTTCACAATGGACTCTTTTCACACTTCACACAGTCCGATCTCAGACGGTGAGTGGGTGAAAATAATGTAGCTTTTCTCGCATTCTAGTATATACTTTTTCCAACAGCACAACCAAATGTTACGTAGCAATTTTTAAAATAAATGTAAATAATACAAGCTTTCATGCTCAAGATTGTACACCATTCTGAAACATTTAGAAATGTGCATTTGTTTTCCACAGAAATGCATTAAAATTAGGGTGTATTCTACTTTTAAGTTGAATTTAATGTCAGCTTGCCTGTTCCAGTTCAATTCCGTCACCCTGACCGGTTTTTGCTCTGTTTTTGTGTTGAAATAAGTTTGAAATGACTGTATATTACTATATAAGAAGAAGAATTTAAACAATATTTAAAAATATATTGTCCCCATACACAGCTTCAATGTAGCTACTTTTTGCAAAGTGTAGCTTAAAGGTGCTGTATGTAGGATTGACACCGAGTGGCTGAACTAGGTATTGCAGTCCAAATTCAAAATATTGGAGAGGGTTTTTTTCACCTGGTACCTCCTCCTCAGACTTGACGCACACGCAGGTTGCCAGATTGACGACACCAACAGGAACGAGCGCACATGGCGATGAATGAAATTAAATACACTGTGTTTTCCGCCAACTGGCAACCCGGGGTGCCGAAATACAATTGTGTAAACTGGCAGTGGGCGGGTTTCACAAACCAAAACAGAGACCGACATTCTGGCCCAGAACGCACATTTTCAAAGGAGAATAACTGACTGTAGCATTGTTTTTCCGATAAACAAGTATGTTAACTTAGCATGTTTCTTAAATATCTGCAAACATATTAAGGTATTTTTATGCTTTAATAGAGTCAAAAACTTACATAAAGCACCTTTAAACCGATAATTCATCAAAAAATGAAAAATTGCTGTTAATTTACTCACTCTCAGGCCATCCAATATCTAGGTGACTTTTTTTCTTCAATAAAACAGTAAAGGAGATTTTTATCTGAAACCGTGGACATCGACGATTCATAAACTGCACGTCTGTGGGTGCTGGTTTAGAGTGTCAAAAAAAACATATACAGAGAAGACCAAATCAATACCCGTGGCTCCTGACGATATAGTGAGATCTTAGAAGCGAAATGATCGGTCTGTGTAAGAAAATTAACATTATTTACAACATTATTACCTTTAATCCACAGCCTCATTTCTTGACACATAGAAAGAAACATTTAAACTGGAAACACCTGGGCTTGTGCCTTTTGTAAAGGCAAAATCTAAATCTGATAGACTTCTACAGGTTTTCCAGTAGCCTAGTGTGCCGTTTTAACAATTCAGTGTAGCAAATCTCGGGTAGTTTGTGCTAACTGTTGTTACTAGTCTCTTTAATTGTACAAGCATGCATTGTGCACATAGGAGCCGTCTAGGACAGTGCATTGCTGGATTCTAATTTTAAATGCATTCATTGTGAGATATTATGCCCCTTGGATGATCTCATCCATCAATGACTTTTGTCTCCTACACAAGACTATAAAGGTGTGAATCATGACTCTGCCCACATCAGCCAATGACACACGCCTCAATTCTCCAAAATATCGGCCACTTCCTTCTGTCTGACTAAATGAGTATTTTAGGTTAGAGGAAGAGTTTGAATAATACTCACTGTGCAAAAGCAAAAATTACACTCAGTGAGTCAGCGAGTGTGTGAATTTATTTATCTGGAAACTCTTTAACATTCATTTCCCAAGCTGTTTTGAGACGATTGGCTGAACTCACCCGGGCGGGCATGCATTGACTTCAAACATCTCCTAACACATACCTGCTCAATGTTCCAGGCAAACAACAATCCAGTTTACACCAGTTTGACATGTCAAGACAGCAAATGCTATCAGCTGATCTTAAAACAGCCTGGCCTTAAGTAGTCATGAAACAACAACGACAACACCTTTCGAACATTAACATACTCACATATCTTCTTGCAGATGCCACATATATTCAAAATTTCATGTAGAAATGACAATTCTCTGACCTTCACGTCAGAGGATGGTTTTTTGTTGTACTGAAAGCGTTTACTTCGGCCACAGTAAGTATGCCACTTGCACTTCTGCATATTGAAGTTCGAAGTTTGAAGACATTACAGTCAATTAAAAAAAATTGTGAGAACTGACTCGTCACTTGACAGACATATTAGATTTGAAGTGAGTGCAAATGAAGTGTATGGCTTGTAGTTCCCCACAAAATACAAATGCTGTCGTTATTTACTCAGCCTTACTTGAGTGTGCTTTTCATTCTTCTGCAAAATTCAAAGGAAGATATTTGAAGAATGTTTTATTATGAAAGTCAATGGGACTCAAAACTTTAAACTCCAAAATGGAAATAAGGTAGTGTGAAAACAAACCATACAACTTGGTTGGTACAGTATATTCTAAGTCTTGTAAAGTGACACAATCACTTTTTATAATAATACACATTTGATATGGCGACACAAACCTTTTTGGGCCAAATGGACAAGAAACCAATGAGTTTTGATGTTAGCTTATCTATGATGTTTTCATACTTTGTGACATTTGAAAGTGAATAAAGAGTCACATTTAAATCTATTTATTGTACAAAGTAATCACATGTCGTTTAGTTTAACGTTACAGGTATGCCTTTATATTTTTTTTTTTGGCACTGAAGAGAAAAAAAAAAAAAGG
>NW_015540935.1:1669621-1670291 GCF_001515605.1 Sinocyclocheilus anshuiensis
GTATGTATTAATTCATTCATTTATTCCATAAATCAGTGAGGATTTGGGTGAACTATCCCTTTAATGTTGTTTTTCATTGATATATATGAAAATATGAAAGCAGAATTTCCACTTAAACATTTCAATCAGTCAATCAATACCCATAGTCATTTCTGCATTCAGTAAAGCTAGCCAGTATGCGTTTTGCACATAAACATTCAAGTGTCCAGCAAAAATACTATTTAAACAAAATTATTTATTTTAATTTTTTCTTAAACTTTACAAAATTTGTTTAAACCATGATTTTTGATTAGACCAATATCAAAATGCACTTGCAATAAATGTCACAGCCATTTCACTTGTCTTTTCACAAAAAAAAGTTATTAAGATTTATTTGAATTCTTCTTTTACTTTCCTGATATCTTACCTTCACCGCAGGTAGAGCTGCTCCAAACCTCATGTGTTCAGTCAGACCCTGAGCACAAGTCAAGTGTTGTGTTTAATAGTGAACACTTTAACCTTGTTCACGAGGATTCAGTCCAGTCTCATGGGAATCAGTGAGACCTGAACAGATGGGGGAGGGCTGCCTTCGTCAGAGTCGTCTGGGAGGCAGATTGCTGAAGCCTGACGACGGTGGGGGAGGGATGTTGTTTATGCGTGCATCTGTGTGTGTAAGGAGACAGAGGGAAAG